>NC_071581.1:5582945-5811426 GCF_024509145.1 Vidua macroura
ACTATTTTAATCTCCTTTATCTTGTTTAACGCCCTAGCTATTTACATTTTCATTGTTTGGTGTTTTTTGTTTTTGTTTTTTTTTTTTTGTTAATATTCTATTGCACCTTTATTTTTTAATATTTGTAAACATCTGATGAAAAATAAAAACCTTCTGAGCTTCACGGTCACCTTCTCAATTCTCCTTCTAACCCTTCTCCCTAACTCTGAAGCATGAAGCTTCAAAATAAAGAGAATATTACATTGAAAAAGATCCCACTAGAAATCATTGGTTGATTTTAAAGCATCAGGTCTCGTCAATTATTGCTCACATATGCTGAAATCTGAATGAGGACTGAAGGTCCTTAAGTCAGGCCTTGCAGTATGCACATTTTAGTTACTGATCCTAGGCCTGGAGTAGAGGTTTAAATGCCTCAGTTGACAGGCATGACCTCACACAGAACACAGGATGACAGAAAGCTTTGGGTCCTCTCCAAACAGCCACAACAAACTTCAGAGATCCAGAGAAACCTGGATAATCCTGAGGACACGGAGTTTATTAAAGGCTTTAGGGAGTTGCCTTAATATAGGATACAGAGCCCAGAAATTGCTTGTGAATAAAGATACAGGTATCTCTTTCCTTCCCCGTATCCCTCTTCTCTCTCCAGAGAGATTAAAGCAGGAAGAGCTTTCCCACACACTGCCTGAGTTGTAAAAGCAGCCAGATAAACACACGGATTATCTGGGAGAGAGCTCTGACGAGAGTGCCCAAACACCACTGAGGCTACTCAGGGTGGTGACACCCTGGAAAAATAGATATCTGAACAGATAACACTTCAAAATGCAGTTTAGGGACAAAGACAAAGACAAAGAATATCAGAGCTTTTAGGACATTTCTGTAGAAGACAGGAGTCCCCATTAAATTTTTAGTTAAGGCTAAGCCTCAGCTGAAGGAGTAAAGAGAACCAGAGAAGAGAAGGAGTGAAGAGAACCACAATCTGTCCAGCCCTTACATCATTGTACCAAACAGAGGTCTAGGTCCTGAAAATTCTGAGTTTAAACTCAGATTACAGTAAAATGAGCAGAAAAAAAACCTCAAAAGCCTGGTTTAGTTAAAACTGATCTGTTCTAACTAGAAAACCAGTTTATCAGCTTTTGGAAAACAGCACCAACCTACTCCAACTCTACTCCTACTCTTGGCCTCAAGAGAAGTGCTGAATTCTGTGTAATCCCAGCTCATTCATCTTCCACAGGATTTTTAATTCATGCCTTCTAAAGGTGTCATTTGGTTCTGTCAAAAGCATCCTAAACTCCCTGCATTTTGTGTGGGTTGAGGTTTCTGCTGAAGCTGATAGTTTTTGAAAATTTAAGCAATGCTCACTGTCTGTACATGCATTCAAATAAGCATTAGCAGCGTAAAACTGAAGTGTCAAACACTTCCAAGCAGTGAATGCTTCATTTCAGCCATAAATATATGTTGTCAGAGGTCATTAACTTTCCTATTGTAATAGATTAAGCAGTTTTCTCTGTAGTCTGGGAGCTGACAGCATCTCTGTAATCTCTGAGGGGTACTGGAGTCCTCACAGGAAGATTTAGGGAACTACTGGAGCAGTAGGGTGGTCCATAGGCACTTCAGTCTTTAGGTCAGGAGTTTCATACCTCATTTTTTAAAAAGTGCTTAACCACCGTCAGCTGGAAGAGCTGTGGGCTGCTGTTTCTCAGTGTTCTCCAACTTTCAAACACTTAAATACTCCCTTCCCATTCATCTTTCTTTTCATGACTGTTGACTGGTTTAAGAACTCCCACTTTTCCTAAAAGCTGAAAGAGAAGTGACTTTGTTCAGTGCCCAGAATGATCTCACTGTGGATATGGGTTTGCTGAGGACATGTGTGACAACAAAGGCTCAGGGATAAGCAAGACCTCTGAACAAACATTAGAAATTTCAACAGATTTGTTAAGGAAAATAGAGTTACATACACAAGACGCCCTGTTGATAATGAGTATTTGTAATAAACATGAGTTATAATGGTCTTGGTTCCATACATGAGAAAGCAAATATAAAGGAAAATCTAATTAAAAAAAAAAAAAAAAAAGATAATTAAAACCAAACCAGTCAGATCCAGCTTCTTCTCATCAGCTTTCAGTCTTTTCCCAAAGCAGCACTAATTCAGGGATTCCTTGGGGGAAGCTGAGAGTTTAAAGTATTCAAGACAAATTCCCTCTTCTGATGCCTTCCACTGTGTTCAGAAAGAACTGGCACTCTAGAAATGTGCAGTTCACACAGTATATTTTTCACTAGTGAGAGAATTTAGAGGCATGAGAAAAAGACACATTGTCTATTCAATGGACAGTCAGGAAAGAAAAAAAAACTAGTCAGGAATAAAAAATCCAGATTGGGTGTCAGGTTTTTGTCAGCCAGCTGGCAAAAGAGCAGCAGGAAGAATAAGATGAATATTACTAGAATGTGTTCTAATAAATATTCCTTTGATTTTTTTTTTTTAATTCAAGCTAAGTCTTTTACAGCTGCATGAACTATTTTGTTTGACTGAGCTTGACATGGCCTGTGTGGTTAATGATGTATCTTTTCATCAAAGGTACCTCTTAATACGTGCTGTGATTGAAAGAATTGAGACAGCTCCTCTTGTTTTCTCAAATTCTTAAGCAGGAGGGATGTGAGCATCCCCTAAACCACTCCAAATTCATTCCATATGTTTTACAAGCCATTTACAGTAGCCAATAAATACGTGCCATGGTGGGAATGCAACACTTGGCCAGCTTTTGATGCTTTACAACAAAAGGCCCTATACTTTATAAATACCCTCAGTGAGGGATTGTAAGATTGGCAATATTAGGGTGGAATAATTCCACTTATTTAATTATACTGGCAGTAGAAATTTGAGTTGAAAAGAATCTGGTGTCTTAACTTTGGCAGGACAAATTTAAAAGATTCAGCAGAGGCTGGTGTCAGGGTAAATTTCTGGTAAATTTGAATCAATCTTTAAAGTAGCTGTAGCTTGGTTTAGCAGAATGCCTCTTTTTTTTTATTATCATTTGAATTCCAAATGAAATGGTAGCGAGGCAAGCTTCCTCCCATTCTGAAATAGCAAATATTTACATTTCTGTTAAAGGCAGTGTGTAAAAAAATAAAATAATAAAAAATAAAGTGGTATTCTTTCAACTGCCCATTCCTGCTAGGCTCCTCCCCTGAAAAAGCTAATCAGATAATCTTGGGGAATAACTGGAGCAATGTGTCAGCCATGAGAGGAAATAAAATGAACAGCTGCAATTGGATTATGCATTCCTCTCATTATCCAGATTCAAATGCCTGATGAACGCGGTGTGTGCAATGAAAGGAACGCCAGTGCTGCATATGAAGCAGCAAATCAAAGTGTCTGCGGCTCAGACGATGCTGGAGCCAGCCTGCAGGCACAGCCCCGGGCCAGGGCTGCTCAGGGAGCTGCTGCTCCTCCAGGAGCCCGGGGACACCTCAGGGTCCCAGGCAGCTCCTCCCGGTGCAGGGAATAAATGATTGCAGCTGACACCCCTCTTCATGCCTGGCCAGCTCTTCTGATCATTAGTAAGCAGTGGTGTGGAGCCAATTCTGTGCCCATTCTCTGCCAATTCCTTCACAGGGGGAATATCTGGAAAGCAGAGTCAGGATCTTGCGCTGCTGCTGGAGCCAAGCTCGGGCAGGCATTAGCCAGCGGAGGAGAAACTCTGCTTGGCTGGATAAAGAAATAATATCTCAAGTCGAGAGGAGAGGGCATGTCATTGCCTTGGGAATTGCTGTTCGTATCTCCAAAGAGCTACAAAGCTCTGTGAGGTGAGACAATAATGGGCAGTGCTGTTCTTGGGTGACTGGGAGAAAATCTTAATTTATCTCCCGAGATTATCACCTGTGTATCAATGTGGGTAATCCAGATGGTTGAGTGGGGTTTTATTCACTCTGCCTTCCCTTAGGGTGCAGCTGTGAACTTGGATCTGTTGGTGTTTGACAGAGAGATATCATGACAACTTCTCATCTTTGAGATCATCCTTGATGAGTATTTACTAGAGCTGACTGAATAATACTCCTGAGAAAAGCACAAACTCTCTTCTAACCTCAGGAGCAAAAGCAGTTGTCATTGCAAGACTCAAAATTTTCCCTATTAAAAAAAAAAATTGTACAAAAATCATAAGCACCAATTATTGGCAAGGAATAAAATCTCCTTGGTTTGCTGCATTATTTTAATGTAGAGAAAGACAACAATTAAAGCAGGTTTCTGCTATGGTAAAGAACAACTTCTAGCACTATTTCTGTCTATCTAAATACATTGAATACAGAATAAATACACCTAAACACAGAAAAAATGTCTCTTTTCCTTCTTTTGCTCAACAGAAAACTGCTGAAACTTCAGGATTGTTTTGTGCTGAAACTGGGACTAACACACACGAATAAACTGCAGCCAACAGAAGTCTTTTCTTTCAGATTCGACAACATAAGGTGAGAGATATAATGGACATAATCTGTGCACAGAGAAAAACAAATGCCCTAAAAACTAAGACATAAAAATTAAATAACATAACTTGTCTTACCACAAATCATCCATGACTTCTGCAGGTGCACATGGTGCACAAACTCACTCAGTCACATGAAAAATGCCACCAAGATATCAAAAAGCAGCCTTTCCTTCAGAAAAAGTCAGGAAAATGACCTCATATTATGAGCAAGTAATAAATAAGAATTTCCTAATAAATGCAGCAGTTTTCTGTTGTTAGATAATATGAGAATTTGAGGTTATTCCTAGGTTGTATTGGCACATATTTGTGATATTGAAGGCTACACCCTCATTGGTTTATGTGTTACTAATTGCTACTGGTCATCCTTCCAAGAAATAGTAAAGTTATGCTTTTGTTGAACTCTAATCCCTGCAGTAGAAGAACTGCTAGGTATTCTGGGCTCTGTGTGCTCCCACATCCCATGGAGGCCAGCTGGAACAGAGCTCTTTTTATGAAGCACTGTACCCCTGTTCTCCCTTGTTTATGATTCTCTGATCCTCAGTAGAAAAAGGCAGCCAGCCTGGAAATACTCATTTCATCTGTAAAATGGTGCCTTTGGATCCTTTACATTTTCCTCAATATGCAGATCAATATACAGATGATGCTGTCAGGTTTGGGCTGTTTCCTAAAGCCAACAAAAATAGCTCAAAACTTTGCTGCCAAGTGCCTCATTACTATACAGAAACAACATGCAGGAGCAAGAAGCCACACCGAGAAATGGGTAGTTTGACTAATTGGTGAACTGAATAAGAATACATCTCTTACAGCACTTCATTCTTGCTAAGACACCCATTTCTTCTTTGATTAAATTCTTTTCCTCACTGAATGATGTCTCAGCCCCAAAACTTTCTGCTACAGACAGACATCACTGCAGTCAGCAGAGCTGAGCCTGTTTCAAGGCTGATTAAATATTTGGTAACTAAAGTTAATAATGAAAAACCTGTTCTGGATTAGAGTTTAGTATCAAAGACATGGACATGGTGATGTCTCAAGTGTTAGCTTTTATATTTTTCAGATTCTGTGCTGCTTTAGTGTGTGGGTCTGAGCTTCATATTAGGGGATGGTGAGTTCTCTTCACAGAGCAGGCAGACAAAACAATTCCTTCTCTAGCTGGGGACCAAGGACAACTGATCCAAATCCCAGGCCAAGAGCATAAACAACGTGGACTGAGGAGAGAAAAACAAGAAGGGTGGGACTTCATGGGCTAAAGCTGGAATTGGACAATTAACTCCAATATGCAGATGGGCCAGAACTGATCAAAGCGAGAGACCTTGTGAGCGGTCGTCCATTCTGTGACCCTTTTGGCTCACCTTGGCTGTAGCCCTGGCTGGGCTCTTGTGCTGCCCAAGGTGGATCCAGTGAGGCCTTTTAGCAAATCCCTACTTTATTCTGTAACTCCATCTAGTCTCTGTTCTAAGTCAGCCTTCTCAAGGCGTCAATGGTCAGGCAGAAGTTTCTCCACCGGATGAAAAGAGAAGAAACACCTTGCTGTACTGGTTATAATCCTGATGTTCTTAAAAAACCAACATAAGTGAATAAACTTTCAAAACTTGCAGAGATTTACACAGACAAATATCCACACGCAAGAAGTATTCTCTTTATGAGGCCCGAGAGACTTGCTTTTATGGGTAAGCATTCGTTAAGCAAATTGCCAGCTACTTTATCCAGGTGCACAGAGCAGCCACATAAAAGAAGAGAATTGGTTTATGGAAGCAGAACAGAGCTGCTGAAGTCATGCCAAACAAGGAAGGGGCAACCCCATCCAGCAGAGTAAGCAAATGATGCCATGGATCCATAAGCAAGTAACTAAGCCACCCACACGCTGCAGAGTCTGCCAAGACAGATGGTGCTACTTGTGAAATATCTTCAGATGTTCCTCAGAGTTTACAGCTTATATTTTATGGTGGAAATAAATGAAAAAAGAAAAAAAAAAAGTAGCCTTTTATTCCTTAGATTTTATTGGCTACAAATGTTATAGTATGTCCTTTTAAATCAGCCTGCAGAAAGATCTGCTCTTAATTAAACTCTTTAAATAATTGGTGGATTTTAACTTGCCTGTGGAGGTTTGATCTCCATCCTCATAATTCAATCTCAAAGGCTTAATCCCCATTTAGTTTAGTTAATCATTTGTGTAGGCAAATGCCCAATTAGGAGCTCTCCATACCTTTTGGGCCTGTTCAAGCTCAAAATACCTGTGCTAAATAAAAACATTTACAAAAATTATGGGGTTTTAAACTGCCTTAATGGTGTCTGACATCCTGCCTCTAAAAGATTTTATTGTGCCATTTATATTTTAGATGTCACTGGAGCAGCTACCTGTGCTTGCCTTCCCAGTTTTGGGATATGAGTAAAGAGGGCTGTGGGGTCTGCAGATCACTTGGAACTTAGAAGCTGTGGGATATTTTTTCAATAATGAGTTTCTTTACTTCCACTTGTTTACACTGTACACTTCTCTCTAAAATAATTTAGTTTAATTATCAGGTCACTGGCATTCATGTGACTAAGTTTTATAAGCACAAGAGGAAAATAAGTGACCTTTTGATATCATGTGGTTGTTAGGGGTTTATTTTTCAGAAAATGCAATATTTAGCAAGCAGACAATTCTCAAGAGTACAATACAAAAGAGGATTTCACCCAGGCAGGCTCTCAGCTTCAACAAAAACGCTCACTTTTCTTGCAAGACACTCAGTAGGAACTTGGAGGAGTCCCCCAAAACAACAAGTACCAAAAGGCAGGCGAGATGATGCCTCGAAGCAGGACATCCCCACATGGTGTCCATGGGGAGGCAGCCCCTGACCGGGCTCCAGGTGCAGGGCAGGAGCTGCTGCCAGTCCAGGGGGAAGTGCAGAGGCACCCACAGGTCAGTGACAGAGCTGCTGAGTCCCCTCTGCGAGCCCTGGGGACACAGAGAGGGCTCTGCTGGAGCTCTCAGCACCCACCAGCGTTTGTAGGGGATCTGCAGGACTGCTCAAAGCTGACAATAAACCCTTATGGTCTCCAAATTGTTTTCCTGGTTTTCCTTCACGTTTTTTCTCATCACAATCTCTCCCCATCTTGCCTTTGTCAGCACTGAGTTCAAGTCATTAACAGCATTCAGTAGAGGGAAAAAAGGCACAGAGCTCATCACTTAACTTCATCCTGGCATTATCATTCTGTAACAGTTATTTTGGTTTAGAAACCCATACACATTCATCACAATCACACTCATTTTTCCACCAAAGATGAGGTCTACAGGTAGCTACTATTTTTCAGCCTGTGTGCACTAAACCTGTGTCTACTCTGTGCTAAAATTATGGTTTTTAATCTCATAATCACTGATGAACAGTCTGCAAGCTTTATGTCAGCACATTTTGATGAAAAATATGTATATAAAGATACTCCTATTTCGTGGCTTTTTGTTACTGTTCCTTTTAAAATCAGCTCAAGATCTCTTACATTCCCCATCTGGAACGGTTATAGATATATTTCAGAGCTGAAAATTGACATTTCAAAGTTCAGCTCAGTCAGCTTTTAAGCCATCCAAGGAACATCTTTTTTTCTCTTATTCCCATTCTGGAGAGTCTGTTGCTTTTTTAAACAGTACCTTTTTTTTTTTTTTTTTTTTTTTTTTAAGGCATTGCAGTTTGAAAATCAACAGTACAGTGAATATTGTTCTATTTTATGTTTGTGGGAAGATTGACATGAAAGGAGCAATCTGCTTTTGTGTTTCCATCCCACTGGAGCCCACTGGAATCTCCTCCCTGAGAGCCTCCAGTGACCAGCTACCACAGCATTCACTGTCCAGCACAAGGATATCCTGGTCTTCTTTCCCACACACTTTAGTTCCATTTTTCCTGAGCAATCAGAATGAAAAATTAAAGAATAAAACAAATAAATGAACAAATTAAAAATACAGTAATCCAGCAAGTATTTTTAAAGGACTAGTCCCAAGGCCCAATTCCTATTTGATGGTTATTTAGCCTCTCTCCCCAGAGCTCAGCCATCTGACAGGATGCTTGGGGAACCATCCAGCTGTTTCCAGTCCCCAGCAGCCACGAGGATTTTTCCTTTGTCCTCCTTTTCAGCAGGCAGCCGAGCTAAACTCTCACCAGGCTTGATGCCTGTAGCAAGACAGGGTTAATTAGCCCTCCTCATTAACCTGTTCTGAGCCAATGCAGCATTGAGGACCCCATCTCCATGGGCTTTTATCTGTCTGACCACCAAAAATCTGTGCAAGTTCCCCCTTGACAAATCTCTTGGCAGTGCTGGCAGCCCCTGTGCCACACTCAGCCAGCCACAGAGGTGCTGCTCAGAGGTACAAACATAACTCTGGAATATTGGGTGCTGGTTTAACCTCCTTGAAAGGAGGGAGACTTGCTGGGGAATCAGGATCCATACACAGTCCCTGCTTAATAATTTCTCCTCAAGAAAGACGCGTGAGCACTTGCTCTGCTAGGAGACAAATCCACTCTCCTGAGCACTTGTGGGCATCCATGGTGCTGTTTCACTTTCAAGGAGAGAAAGTATTCAAACCATGAGGCAGGTTTAGACACATTTCAACTTTCACTCTCTCCCCTCCCACTGCAATTCAGTCAGCTCTGTCTTGTACATCCTTGTAAATCTTCTTTCCTAAATAGCATATGGAACCTTATCCACCAGCCTGTGCATGAGCCTACTTTGTTTGTCACGTGCTTCAGTTTAAAGTAGGCTGGAATTATCCCTTCCACTTTAGGTGCAATGATCAGGACTGTGTATGAGCCCTGCCAGACTGTAACACAGAGTCCCTCTCCCTGTGCACGGTCAAACACCAATTACCTCTGTGAATTCTTCAATATGTTAACCAAGGAAACATTTCAGCTAATTAATTCAGAAAGAATCGCTTGGAAAAACCAAATATTCCTTATTGCAGGAGATTGAGTGGCTCTGTGGAGGTCTGGATGTTGGCAAGCCAAAATAATGTTGTGTCTTTAAATGGTACTGGAAAGGGCAAATTGACAGTCTGGAGATGTCACTTCATCTACAGAAAGAGATATGAAAGATTCCCTATGATCTGACTGGCACCAGAGCTGGGGTGAAAGGACACTGAGTCGTTTTTCAAGGCAGGAATAAATCAGCTGCATTCTGCTTACATTTATTACCCACCTGCACATATCCAAACCTTCCCAGAACTGGGCTTGCTTTTGCCCTCTCTTACTATGGCCATTAATTCACTTGTTCACTCATGAACCCCCTCACATTTGAGGTCCTTTTTACCACTTCCTTATAAAAATTATTGGCTAATTACTGCCTAAATGACTGTATTGATTTCAGGACCTGTCTGAGCAAAAACCCAACAAGCAGCCTCAGGAACACAGAATTTCTTCAATGCTTTGATTGTTCAGACAGTATTTCCTCAGCCTTTTTTCTCCTGACAGTCCTAATAAAAGTTGTTATCTCTGATTTATTTGGAGGTATGAGCAATATCACCTGTTTTCAATGCAGCTCCTATAAGGCAAGATGCAGGAAGTTACTCTCAGTACCAACCACTCTGATGGAACATCCCTTTATCCAAAATCAGAACAATACATTCAGAAAAAGGCTATTAAATGTACACCCCACCGAGGGCTGCATTTGTCTACTCTCCCTTCCTTAGTCCATGGAATTAGCCGCCTTGAAGAACAGACTTCTAAAAGCAGTGAAAACCGCCCCAAAATCTGCAAAAGAAATGAAGTTTGTTAACTCTTTAAAGAAGCAAAAAAATACTCCATATGTCCTAAAAGGCCAAATGTTGTTTCCCTGAAGAATCTTGGTTAATTTTCACTAAAAGCAGCTCCAAATCTTTAAAAGCTGGGAAAGAATATCTGTTTCAGAAGACACATGGTTTCAGTAGATTACTTCTCTCTCTCTCAGAGATAGAACTTTTATTTTGGCAACATCTTGTAATGCATGGTGAAAAAAAAAAATACCTTTCAATTTTAGTCACAGAACTTTATAACTGTGTCTCAACATAACTTTAAAACAAAATGTCTTTTTTTCAGGCCTTTGGTGACACAAGTTACAAAGATGCACATTTGGAATTTATTTTATTATATTTTGTAATTATGCAAATGATGTGGAACATCAGCATTAATCATACTAAATGAAGCTATCTGTTTCAGTTTGAAATACTGAATAATTATTCATTAAGAATGATAGGCAAAGAAGCTTAAATCAAATAAACTTGCTCTTTAGAGAAGCAGCTTGCAAAAATATTCTTTGGGAGGGTTGATTTTATTTGTTTGGGGGAAGCATGTGGGCACAAATATTTAGAACCAGATATTATTGGTGAGAAATGCTGTGAAAATGTCCTTCACTTCATTCATATTTACAAACCTGTACTCACGCGGAGGAGGCTCAAGCGTAAATATCAGTTCCTTTTGTACACGTAAGCAAGCGGAGGAGCTGGCACGGGTCCCTGGCTGGCACAGCAGCAGTGTGTAATTGTGTGCACAGCGGGAGCAGGCTCGCGGCCCCGCGGGTCAGCGCGATCTGAGGCGCTCGCTGGGCCAGCTCTGGCCTGTGTCTCTCTCTCAGAATGAACTCTGGCGCTCGGTTCAAATGGTTCAGCAGCAAATTGATCTCGCCAAGTTCACACGAGCCCAAACTCCTGCAAGAATTTCCTCCTTTCCTTAGACCCTGTGCCTTCTTCATTAACTTTGATATGGGCTCCCTGCCTCACTTCTGCTGTTCCTTGTGCTTATCTTTGTGCAGGGGAGTCAGCAGCTTCACCCTTTCAGCAGCTTATCCAAGCTTACTCTGTAAAAGCTGCTCTCATCCCCAGCTAGGAAGAATCACTCTGTATCAAAGGTGAGGCTCGATGCATTCAACTTCCACAGGCCAGTGAAGCTCAGCGAGCTGGGAACTAGTGCTGATGGTGGTGCCAGAGACCTTGGCTAGGCTGGAAGGCTCTGCAAGCCTCTCCCAGTCAACCTGTTTGTGTTGCCAAGTAAAAGGGATTTTGGCTACAAGAATCCTAAGTACTGTCTTGTTCCCTGAATATTTCCATTTCCCTATTTTCTGTATAGGGGAATTAAATGTTGGAGATCAGGGGAAGGTTCTGCTTCCCCAGAGGGTGCTGGCACTGCCCAGGCTCCCCAGGGAATGGGCACAGCCCCAAGGCTGCCAGAGCTCCAGGAGTGTTTGGACACCAGGGATTGACAGGGGGGATTGCTGGGGGTCTGGGCAGGGACAGGAGCTGCAATGGATGATCCCTGTGGGTCCCTTCCAACTCAGGACATTCTCTGACTCTATGAACAAAAAACCCACATCAGCAATGGGATAGTGTTTCTTTCCACTTTAGAGGTCATTTGTTTTAAGGAGGAATTCCCTGTTTTTCCACATGGTGGAAAGCTCACTTTGGCTGACACACCTCTAACAGAATCAGTCTTGCAGTCACCCACCAAAGAGAAGACCTTTCCAGTTCACCTCATATAAACACAGTTGGCCAGCACTGAGGTGAGTGAATTCCTCCCTGGAATGGCACTCCCTTCCCCCAGACCGAGGGGCACAGACATTTAACTTTGGTTAGATGTGTAAATGCAGCTCAGGCAATTTGGACCCAGTTATTCTGCTGGTACTGTGAGGGGCACAGCCATGCTCACACCCCGCTGAGCGCGCCACCCTCTTGGAACAAACTTCAACAAGCTGCTCCCCAGAGCTCCCACATGAGCCCTGCTTAGACCCAGATCAAAGGCCCTCTGTGGTTTAAGGTGGCTTCTTTGGCTCCACTGAAATGGAGCAGAGGAGATGGGCTTAAACTGCTCTGAGCAGGGAAGCAGCAAGAGGCAGCACAGCCTTTGTGCAGCAGCTCTTTTCTGGGACATTGCTCCTCTGGCATTTTCCAGGCTGGAGTAAAATTCCACATCCCCTGATTTCATACCTGTGTTGTAAACTGTGGGCCAGAGCCAAATTCTCCATGTGCTGTATAAACAGTTCCAAAGCTGGCCGGGCCTGGCTGGGTCTGGGGACCTGCAAGGGAAGGAAAGTGAGGGGAATGTCACCATGGATGAGAAACCCAAGAGGGGAGAAGGCTGGAGGCCAAAGGGAGAAACAGAGATGAAAAAATGATCAGGGTACAAACGTCCTGTGAACTCTCTGTTTCTCTTCTAATCAGCTGCTTGGTTTTTTTGTCTTCTTCCTCTGCCCACATTAACCTTTCTTGTGGACAGGACTCTTTCAAGTTTATTTTTCTGGGCTTGTTTGGGTTTTGATTTTGTGTTTTTTCTTATTTGGATCCATGTTTTCTGTTTGCAGACTTTGGTAACCCACCCCATTTGTCTGTGCTAAATGATTCAGGACCCAACAGAATCTAGATTCACTTACTTGACTTCTATTTTAATACTGGAAATAAATGTGATTAAATAATAAATTTTATTGTCTACTTAGAAGTGTTTGTCTCCTCAAGTCTAATGCTAATTTCTTGCTTTCTTAAATCTTTCTTGCTTTTAATATGACATGTATCATGGGAAATTGCTCACTAAACCAGAAGCAGATTTAATAAAAATCTTTCCACACACTCAACACCGACTGCTTTAAATCTATGCAAGCAAAAATTAAGAGCTATCATTCAGACTTGTGTTTTCAAACACATAAGGGAGCTTTCTTAGGAAAGTTTCTGATTTTGAACATACACAGGCTGTAGTTCTCTGTTTCACTACCCAGGGTTCACAAGTAAAAGAATTTTGATACAGATGAGTTAGTGCAAGGATTACAAAAACATTTTCTGTAGTAAGACAAGGGGTTTACTTCTGGTATGCTGGGAAAAAATTGGGATCAATAAAAGCCTTTACAATGCATTACAGTGAAGAAAAAAATAATTTGTGTAGAAGTTACTGTGAGCTTTAGACTAATGGCCATAACCATAAATTATATTGAAAAACAGATAAAATTAAATAAAGACTTGCAAAGTATAAATTTGCTGCTGGCAATCTAAAAAGGATTTTCTTGTTACTTGCCCATGGGATTTGGGGTTCTATCAAGGAAGCTTTCCTACTTGTCATACATCATTTCAAAGAGACATATATAGCCTGGAAACTGCTTTAAGGCAGCTGCAAGCAAGTGTCACTTTGAGTTAAATGCATTATTAAACTGTTGGGAAATTTCACATCATGGGTCATTTATCTATGCTAAATGGGTCAAAAGCCTCTACACATGCCTAGATAAATGAGAGAGAAGAGCAAAATTCTCCCTTGGGAAGTAATGCGTTGACAACCTCTTAGAGTTCATGTTGTTATTTTTAGTAGATAAGAGAAAAAACGACTTGCTAAGTGCACTAATTCATAAACCTAGGTGCCAAGTACCCACAAGAAAAGGTTACCAAACATCCCCATATTTTGATGATGCTTTGTGCAAGACGTCAGCAAAATGAGGTGCAATATTCTTTGGGTCTTTGTCTTTAGTGGCTGATTATAGGGTCCCAAAGGACACCCACTGAATGAAGTGTGTGCAGAATCATGGAACCACAGGATGGTTTGGGTTGGAGGAAACCTTACAGATCACTCTGCCATGGGCAGGGACACCTTCCACTATCCCAGGTTGCTCCAAACTCCATCCAGTCTCACCAGCTGAGATGCTCAGGGAAGCAGTAGCGGATGCACTTTGGACAAGGCTGCAGGGAACGAAAACAGAGCCATGCAAAGTTTCTAAAACTTTGATGTGCTGCTAATACATGATTTAATTTAGTCACAGAGAAGCCTTTGGTTTAGTAAAATCTGCCCCTGGCACGTTGCTGGGCGTTCCCAGACACCAGGACATGCATCATCAAACAAATTGGAAGCCAACCTGGTAGCCAATTTTAGGCAATTAGTGGCAGTTGTAAATCAACATGAGAGGAGAAGTGAGCTAGAAACAGTTCTTCACAGTGCATTGGCATTCTCTCATGTTGAAAGATTATGTTTTCCATTTCCTTGCACATTTGCCCAACAAGCAGACCAGTCAGAAAAACACTTGAGCAAACAATTGCAAAGGGAGGGCCGTGCTTTTGATTAGAAGCAATTTTGCTTTCTCTTGTAACTGATAGAGAGGAAAAGTGATATGGTGTTGGTATCAGTTCATAGCTCAGAGCCAGCTGGGTTCACATGGAGCTGTTCCTGGCTGAGAGGCACCAAAGGCTCAGCCCCCTCCTCTGCAGAGAGGTTCTGGGATGTTTTAGCAAATACCTTCTAGGTTTTGGGGAAAGGTTCTTCACTTTAACGTATGAAGCTGATTCATGCAGCTGCTGATGTTAATGAGGAGATATTTATGTATCCAACACATGAGGTTTTTAGAAAGGATTTTTCAAAAATATTTTTTTTCTTTTTCAGTGAAGAAAGGTTTTCTTATTTTGAAGTTTAGTTGATTTACGGGTGAAAAAATGAAAAGGCTGAAAAACATAAAGGATCTGTGTGTAGTCAAAATCATTAGTGCCTTTAGTTGATGCAGCATGTAAAATGGGACCTTAGCCCCCAAAAGACACTGAGAATTTCAGTTTTTACAAATTAATACTGACTCGGGACAAAGATGAACTACTGTGTTGCATTACTCACCTACAAAACCTTCAGCCCATAGCATTTATTTTAACTTTAAAAATCATATGCAATTAAAAGTTACATCAATGTAACCTGTCTCTATATTTCAAAATGTATAGTTTTAAAAAATATTTTCATACAAGACAGACTTATTAAAACTTTAGCATGTTAAAAATTGATGGATCAAAGAAAGCAAAACGTAGCAAGATGTTTGGCTGATGAACCAAGCAAAGCAAAGCTGATCTGCTAAAGCCAGCTGACACTGCTGGCATTATCCCAAAATGTACAAACACATAGCCTGACCTATCAGTGCATTTTATTAAGATGTCACTGAGAACAAAATTAAAACATCTAATTAAAATTTTTCTCAGACATTAAATTAATGTATATATCAAAGCCATGACATGGGTTCTCAATTAATTAATTAACCTACTTTCAAGTACAAAATCTCTGTCCTCAGGTGTTCTGTCTATGGAAAATTTCTGACCAGGTCCCCAGCTAGCCTGATAGGCTTTTAAGCTAAATTGTCTTAATACAGTAAGAACAACTTATATCACCATTAATATCTTACTGTACTCCTCTTTGTAAATTTGCCACAATGAGATTAGAAACAGATATTATAGAACAGCTCTATAGATGAGAAAATATTCCTGATGGTGTTCATCTTGCAGTGTGAGTACAGGTTCAGTGTAGAGAATTTGTCTGGTTTTGTTTGCCTACAATGTTTGTTGTCATAACCTACATCAGGCCATTCACAGTATCAACAATGGCTCTAAATTAAATAAGCCAGATTTACTTAATTTGCTCCATAATAACAATATTACATTATTTTAGCCAAACGTCGATGTCAAACTGAACAGAAATAAGAGGAAAGTAGTAATTAGTCTAGGTTAAAATATATCCTCAAAGGATATTAAATATGCAAGAGCTCATCCATGAAAATTAGACTGCAAGAGGTTACACCATGTATTGGCTTATTTTGTTACATATCAAATTATCTCTCATGAATAAATATATCTAATAATGTTTAACTCTATAATTTAATAGTGCCCTATTAAAAATACTTTCTAAATCAACCAGGCTGTGTATTTGATTTTCTATGATTATCAGATTTTAAGTACACAATAATTAAATGTGCAATTTGTACTGACTCCTGCAAGCACATTTAGAGAGACTATGCCCTTCTATCCCCCTAGTAGATAACTTTAATAAATATGAATGCCAGGGCATAATACTTCAGTGGCATAAGTTAAAAACCACAACAGAATGCCTGGAGAAAAGGAGATTCAAAGGTGACCTTATCACTCTCTATACCTCCCTGAAAGGTGGCTGTGCTCAGGTGGGGCTGGGCTCTTTCTCCAGGCAGCACTGGCAGAACCAGAGGACACAGTCTCAAGCTGCATCAAGGGAAATTTAAGTTGGAAACTAGGAAAAAGTTTTTCACAGAAAGAGTGATAAAGTTCTGTAATGGCCTGTAACCCCAGGGAGGTGGTGGGGTCACCATCCCTGGATGTGTTTAACAAAGCCTGGATGTGGCACTGGGTGCCAGGGTTTAGTTGAGGGGTTGGGGCTGGGTTGGAGTCGATCTTGAAGGTCTCTTCCAACCTGGTGATTCTTTTGTGTATTGAAAGCAAAATAAACAATCCCTGGACTACAAAGGGTAAGTTTGATGTGCTTTGCAACAAAAGCAGCGCTGTGTTCCCTTTCCCACAGATACCAGACCTCAGATTCCTTAAAGGATTTGAGACACATCCCCTCCAGTGTCCAATCCCCCCCTCGCCTGTCAGTAGGCAGCCACACGATTTCCCTGTCACACAGCTCTGAATCTGAGTGACCTCCAGAGCTCGCTGTCCCCCGGGCCACCCGGGCAGCCTGGTGGCGTTTGCTGCCCGGGGACACAGTGTGGGATTAACCCTTTAACAGGTGCTGGGGAAGCACAGGTGAGCTGCAGTCCCTGCAAGCAGCATTAACCCGGAGCCAGCCCTGCTCCCCCGAGGAACTCCAGTTGCCATGGTGAACTCCACTCAAAGATTGGAGCTCTTGTTCCCCTTTTCCCTGGGAGGATGAAGGTTTCACAGGTTTTGTTCCCTTTTGCCGTGCTCCCTGCCCAGCACCGAGCCCAAGCCACGATGCTGAGCCGAACAAAGGTTTGGTGCTATTTGCTAATTCTAAAAATTCATGAAGATAAATTAATTTCCTTCCTACCAAGTATCCTCCACCTTAAGAAATGAAGATGAAGAGTGGAGCAATCAGCTAATTAACCCTCTTCTCCAGGCACAAAGAGCTGCATTACAATGTGACATTGCTCTGCCCTTTTCTTCTTGAGACGTTTTCCTGGCCTATCAGAGTCTGCTCTGTGAAAAGACCCTCTGCATCTGCTCTTGCAACCTGCTAATTACGATACTGTAATTAAACGCACACAGCAGCAATTACCTCCATATATCACCGTGTCTGACAAGCACACAGCAACTTCCAGTTATGCCATGCTCAGCTCCCCTCTCAGAAAGGTGGAGAGCTGGGTTTGGCTCAGCCAGGTTTGACTGCTGCCTGAGGACCCTGGAAATGCAGAATGCTGTCTGACCTGCAGGTCTGTGAAAAAATGAGCACACAGCCATGCACAGAAACAAGCCCAAGGCTCCAGGAGCAGGACCTGCAGCCCCACTGAAGTTACCAGAACTGGACACATCCAAGAGGCCAAAGAGACTCCACTGTTGCGGCTGTTCCATCTCCCCCTTGAAACAACTTGATTGTTTCTCAACTTCTGTTGCTGATTCCTGAGTCTCTGCAAAGATTCAAAGCCACAACAAAATCCGGGATTTTCCTCGGTTTTTCAATTCCTCATCCCTTCTCTTGTTTCAGCATTCCCAACATCCTTTTCTCTACGACAACAACAGACCTTAGCTCTATTTCCTAGTAGCACTTCAGCCTCATGGAGAGCAGAGCTTAAGGTTTTCTTTTGCTTGGTAAGGAACAAATAAATAGATTTTTTGAATGATTCAGCCTTTGCTGTTTGCTCTCCAGAGCACTTTGAGCCTGCGGCTGAGCCACGCTTAGCGGAGGTCCACACCCAGAGTGCTCAGAGCTGTGCTCAGCTGTGGGATACAGATCCTGTAAATCACAGGCTGGCAAAGGGAGAAACCACACAAAAGCGTCCAGCCACGCAGGGGAGCAGGTATCTGTAGGAAAGCAGAGGACTTGACAGCACCCCCAGACACCACCCCATCCTGCCTCTGTATTCTGCCTTGATGTCACATCATTATTTGAAGGGAGAAGAAGAAAAAAAGCTGCTGTAAAATGTCAGTGCCTTTGAATTATAGACAAAATGCAGACACATCAAAATGTATTTTCCTTTTCAATACCTTTTCTTAAATGAAATATAATGGCCAGCTCTAGGCTAGGTGCTGCCACACATTGCCAATGGGAAGTGAGAAACAACAGCAACAAATCCATCTTTCTTCCTGAAGTACTGCTTGCAGCATGAGGCAGCACTAATCAAAGACAAATCACAAAGGTTTGGATTTCTTCTGTTCAGGACTAATACCTAGGGGCAAGGAAGAGAAGAGAACTGTTTGATACTGAGAAGAGAACTGCTTGATGGAGCAGCCATACTCCCTTCACTCTTTACCACCTCATTCCATCAGAGCTCAGAGGTTTATTTTGTAAGAAATTAGAAATAGTATTAAATCATAGCAAATCCTATTATTTGATGGCACCTCTGCAGCAGCATAGAAGAGCTGGGAGAGTTTATACCAAAATACACTGATATGCATGAAAAGTGATTTTTCCCAGTGCTGAAACAAAGAGTTACACCTATAAGCAAGTGTCTACAGGACCTAAAAACCAAATAAGAGCAGACAAACAGCAGGGATACTCCAAGAGTGGAGCAGGCTGCACACAGCATTTCCTTGAAGTATAATTACAGCCCCACTGAAGCATGACTGTAGCCTCCCATCTTTGCAACAACTGTAATCAGTGTAATCATGCTGCCATTTCATTTCCCTTCACACATTCTGTTAAGGCATTAGGACTGCTGGGTAGACTGCTGCAATGATACAGTTAATACTGTCCATTTATTTCCTTCATGCTGATTAATCGTGTTGTTATTCTGCTGTATTCATACTTTTCTCTGACTTTCAGGCTAAAGCAGCCCATTTGATAGTGCTACAAGAATGCTGTTTGCAGAAGAAGAATAGAAGGGTTTTTTTACCAGATTTTGTTATATTTTCAAAACCTTTACAGGACCTTTCATATCAGCTGTTAATTAGCAGTATTGGGACCAAAGAAAAATAATATATAACTCCCTCCTGTAAAATTATTCCTTCCAGTTGTTATTATTTAGTCACAGTGAGGGGAGTGGGGAAAAAATGAAACAGAAAAAGACATCAAGAAGCCTAATCTTACTGCCAGCTTACCCTTTCCTGAGTGAGTGCCCTGCCTCCAGTTTTCTTTCTTTAAGCAGGTGCATTAGCAAAATAAAATAATATAATGGGATTTGCCTTGAAGGTATAGAAGGTAATTAAAATAATACACATAGCTAAGTGAAGCAAGGGTAGGGTGCAACATCTGCTCTAGCACACAAAGCCCTTGGAAAGAAGACACAAACTGATTTAGAATACATTGTGTTGCTGATTTTTCTTAATTATTATAACCCTTCTTTCTTTCAAATGGTCCTTCAATGCAGTTTGCATAAACCATGGACTGAAGTAAAATCACTCCAGTGAAAGAGCAGTGATTTTCCTGCTGATAAGGGCAGGTGTTGATGTTGCTTCTCATTTATTTGTCTTAACTATTTCTGAGTGTTGCATTTGCCTAATTTTTAAGGAAACATTTTCTATCGTTCTTTCTCTATCAGGCCATTAAAAAAGATCGTGGAAAATAGTGGAGTGAGTGTTTAATGAAAATTCTTCACCTTGACATCTATCTAGGAATTTAAACAACTATTCAATAAGCAGACTCACAAGAAGGAAATCTATATAACAATTAAAATAATCTTCTAATCACTTAAGAGCCTAGAGTAGGTATCGAGTTAATCACATCCATTTTGAATTTATATGCTATGCATATCCTCGTAAGCATTTTGAAAGAAAAAGGTGCTGAAGACACAGGTGCCTAAATTAATAAACATTAGAAAATCAGCAAGAGATTTAACTACACTGGTTATTGTTTCCAATTATTAAATAATTAGTTTGAACATCTTTGTACACCTGGCCCCAAATCCTGGGATTCAATTACCTTGAATGACTCGGGGCTATTTTATCACTTAATACTAAATCTGCAAAGTGCTGGGCATTGGGAAGGATATCTGGGGGAGGACGCAGGGATTTCCCAGAAGTTTTGTGAGAAAGTTCACTAATCAGAACATTTCTGTTTGCAAAGTCAAGGCTATATTTAATAATGGAAAAGCTTTATTAAGATTTTTGTTTTTTAAGAAAACAGATGGCAGGCAGCAGACTGAATCCCAGCATCTCTGTATTCCAACAAAGAAGTGTTTACCTTTCCAGGACAACTACATTTGAGAGAACAATTTCAGAAATGTCATGTGCTCCTCCAGCTTTCCCATCTTTTTTGCTTCCTGTTCTGACCAACTCAAGTACCCTGTCTGGTTCAGTTTGAAGAGCACTGAATTTCTCTTTTACTGAAGCTCCAGTAGATGCCTTCTGAGAATTTCTATGCAATAGAAAATTCAGAAAAGCTTTATTTGAATTAAAGTCCTCCAAGAGGCTCTTGAGCAATACACTCAGCCAACTGGTGATATATCTTGAATTCTGTTACTCATTTAAGCAGCACGCTGAAAGAGTTTGGTATAAAATTTCAGATTAAAAAAAAAGACTTAATTAAAAGTTTTGAGAAAAGTTTCACATTAAATGTCAATGTGTTTGGCATGATGTTTAGAGCGTGTAATCATTTTCCTGTAGAAATTGAGGAATGAAAGAAATATTCTTATGACATCCTCTTTTTATAGGTCCAGTAGGATAAATAGGATAACTAAATAAATCAAGACTTAGAGGTCCAGTATCTCACTTATTTTTTTCAGAAAGACATGAAATAGCCAAATGCCATTTCTGCCCACATCTCTAAATGATGTATATAATTCCATCAGAAGTTTCAATAGGTCAAAACATCTTTTTCTTTCCAGCTTTTGAACATTCATTGATTGCAAGCCCTGTAATTTCACTAGAAAAATAGAGAGCAAGATATTTTTCTCTGCCTAAAAACTCACTCCAAGCAAACCACTGTCCCCCTTCCTAAGCAGGAAGTAAAACAGGGGTGGGGAGTGTTTTCCAAACCTTGAAAAGCCCTAATTGGTGTGTAACTGATTTTTGAGGTCAAAACACAATAATGTAGCCAGGCTGGCAGAGGAGAGGTCGCTGAATCTCTCTACATTTCTGTTCCTTGTGGCTCTCAGTGACACCAAGCAGGGACAATATTGGTGACAACCACTGACATTCTCAGATAATCCAGTTAAGGGAAACTTCTACAACATCATCACACATTCTAGGGTATTGTGGCATCATTTTAAGAGGGTCTGAGACAGCCAAGGGTATTTCAGACCTAAATTTTCTACAGCACATGTTTCTGAACATAGCTGCTGCCAGGCATGCTGATCATATTCATGAGATGTTAATTCTTGTGAGTTGTATAATCTGTTACTTGGTTAAGTATTGCATGTATTGTGATTTCCAAATTGATTATTTGCATAAACTTAAAGAAAATTTACTAGAGGATTTTTTTTCAATCACCTGACTGGTTATGAACAAGTCCCTGTGACCACTTGGAGTTGTAATTGGGCTGGGGCTGATAACACCACCCAGATGGCTGCATTTGGGAACTTTGGCTTAATGCAAAGCCAATGAAAGCTTTCAGGTGCTGCCTAAAATGTGCTTTGCAGGTCCATTTGTAGGACATGGAGATTGCACACAGCCCATGCATTTGGGAATTCATTCTCTGCTGTGCCACACAGTACCTGTCAGGAGTGAAGAAGGTAATAAAAGCAAATTAGAGCTAAAAGGCATTTAAGAAAACTTGACTTGCTTGTAAATAGATGAGCTTGCAGGAATGTTTCTGATCTTCTTAGGGTCATGCAACCAGGAGAGATCAATGGCAGAGATCTGTGTCTCTATTCAGGCACAGCAAACCTGTGAGATATTTACCATTTCAATGGATATAAATCAGGCAAGGATTAAACACCAGTCTCCTAAAGAAGGTTCCTTTTCTGCTCTAAAGTGACAGACAAAACCTGTAGGGTTATTTAAGGAATATGTAGGTTCTGGGAGGGGTGTTGAGGGAAGCAGTCAGAATATTTGACACAGTCAGTGCAATAAATATAGAGATTCTTGAATTTGTACATGTGAAAACAACCTAAATATTAAAAATTTAATCACCAATAAGTTTTTGGTGTCCCACTCTGTCTTTATGGTACTCAAAATCAGCTCCCTAAAGTGGTCAGGCAGATCTGTGCCACCAGAGAATTATATATAAGGAAAATAAAGAAATATGGATGGGAGGAATATGTTTCATTTTGTTTTGGAGTGCATTTTGAAATGGAGCACTGGATTTCCCTGTGATATTCATGTTCCATCCACTCAGCCAGGACACCTGGCAGGGGATGGGATGGGATGGGATGGGATGGGATGGGATGGGATGGGATGGGATGGGATGGGATGGGATGGGATGAGATGCTCCCTCCTGGCCCTGAATCAGCTCCTCTGCAGCACTTTCCCTTCTCAGGCTGTGACTCCTCCCTGCCCCTGTCACAGCCCTCACTTCTCCTTTCCTTGGTGGAATGTTCCTCCCATGCAAAGGGAGACACAAGACCCCACTCCCCCTGAAGGAAAAATGATACTTCCCTGATATTAAAGTTTTAAACCAATAAACCCCTCACAGAACTGTGTCTTTCACCTGCAGCACTAAATGATCTCTGTTAGGCTAGTCCACCAGTGTGGTAAGCACACCAGCATGGCTGAGCCTCTTTGCAGCAATAAATATTGCCCTGAAAAAATCCTCAGAGGTTGTCCCAGGTCCTTCCTGTGAGCCTGCAGCTTCCCCCAGGTGCCCAGCCCTGTGCCTGGGGTGTGCCACGGCTGCCACCCCAGCACAGCCCCCTCCTCGTGCTTTATAACAACATCCAAGGGATTCCTGGGCTCATTTTATACCAAAACAAAATTGATCCTACTTCCCAGAAGCACTGCTCATTTAGTGCAGAGCAATTGCACAGGCAAGCACCCTGTACAGTCGCACAGGAGGGATCATGGTGCTGAAAAAAGGGAGATTTAGAGTGTCTGTGTCCATTAATTAGGATGATGGAGGTGATGATGTATTTTCTGCAATCAGTAGACATTGGTTTTGCTAGACCCCAGGCTGCCCTTTACAAGTAGAATTAAGGTGTTGGGGTATTTCAAATGCATTCTTTGGAAAGCATTTTGGGACAGGTTTGTTAACTGGAGGTCGCACTGTGCAGAGAGGAGGTATTTGCTGCCAAACTGGGAAGCACAGGGTAACAAGATACTGCCATTAAAATTGGATCAGGCTCAGGTCTAAGTTATATTTTCTGCCTCTGAAGTTTATTCCTAAATCTCCAAAGAAACTTGTTGTTTTGATAAAAATGGAAGAAAAAAGGGCTGGTTGACCCTAATGTCTTTCATGGGGTTAATCTGATGCTGGAGCAACCCCATTCCTTTGAGGCTGAAACCAGAAACCCTAAATTGCTCTAATTTTACATAGAACTCTACACCAAACTAATTAAAATGTGTATGAGGAGAAGTCAGAGAGATCCCAAGCCTTAATATTTTAATGTGGAAAATGTGATATAAAGATTAAATGTTTCAAAGATGAAATACAACGATGATGTAGCGAATAACCTTTTTTATTCATGACATTTTCATTTTGCTGGTTATTCCTTTTATTTTTGTTCTTTTCATGACTTTGAATTTAGGCTACAACATCATCTTATGCAGTCTGCCCCTTAAAGGGTCTCTCCTGTAGTTATAATCACCCCAAATATACTTTGATAAATTACTTTATTTCTTAAAATGCTTTGAGACACAATAACTGCCTCAGAATAGGCAAACACAACTAAATGATCACTGCCTGCCATGCAGTTTGTATCCAACATGGATCATCTGAGAGGATTTAAGGGAACAGACTGGGATCCTGTCCCAAATCCTTGATTTTTCACATGAAGTGCTGCAAGGGAATCTGAACACCATGGGAGCTTACAGTGTGTGCAAATCCAGATGGTGGGAGTAGAAAATCAAGATAAGGGTGTAAGAAGTAATTGGTTCACCTGCAGGTTTGGTTACAGGTTTGGTTAATGGAGTTCTGTCTCTTCTGGGGTTAATAAATGAGGTCACTTCTCTTTTTTCCAGCTTCTATCCCAAATTGACTTGCTGTTTTGCTTTGCTACCTCAGCAGAATCAAACACAAACCAATTTTCTCGGTGCAAGGGTGGTTGTACCAGTCAGAGAGTGGGGCTGACATATCAACAGTCTCCCCTATCACCTTTCTCCAGCATTTTCCTCAGCGAGATTTTGCCTCCCCCCTTTCCACAGCACCCTCCTGATGCCAGGTGAGCAGTGAGAGCCAAGAAAAAGAAGAGCTTCAGGATTTTTCTATGTCGATTTTGCTCTACCTGCCTCGAGCTGTACCTTAAGTGTAAGAAAGGCAGCTGTGACATGAGAGCTGTTATGGTAAATGCTGGAGACTGCTGGAGGAAGGGATGACACCGGTGTGTCACAGCGTAGCCTGGAGGAAACAGGCAGTGGAAATTGCATCTAAAGCCAGTCGTGATCCCTGCAGTAGCAGGCTGCTGGCAGCATCCACTGGCAGAGAGTGAGAGAGGATGCAGAAAGGAAACAGCAGTCCCTCTTCTTTATACACAGCCCTGCTGGATGTTTGAGCTTTCTGATAGATTCAGGGGGAGAATAAAAGTGTGGGAATCTGTGGTGCCTCCTATGGCTAAAATAAACTCTTTGTGTGTCTCTGCTCCTGTAAAATGAGGGTAGTGGCTCTGCCACTTTGAACTTGTCAGAGCAGCAGTGAGCATCGGCCAGAAAAGCAGGGACTGTGCAAGGAACTGGAATAAAACAAAAGGCTCAGGGACTGCTTGTCACCTCATCATGGGGAAAGTCATCTCACAGGACAAAAACTCTTTTTGGTGGGAGCAGTAACAGTGGGCATTAATATCACTGGGAGCTCTTGTGTAGCTTCTGACAATGAGTTCCTTAGAAGGATTTCCTCCCTTTGAAGTGCCTGCCTTGCCTGCACAGCAGACAGCTGCTTTCTGCCTGCTGTCTTGCCTGTCTGCTCCCCTACGTGCTGCTCTGCTGAAACACCCTGTGTTATTACAGTCACTCTCAGCACCTGGCTGCAGGAGTGAATCAAAGTGTTGTGAAGGCAGCATATCAATTTGGGTTCGTGCCACGTAACAGTTACTTGGCGGCTAAGTGGGATCATTTCAAAGACACTTTTTCTTCCTTTTTCCCTATTTCTCTGTGCCCAGATCACTGCCTGAGCTGCTTTCCCCCTAAACACTACGTGCTCACCTTTTGTGACTGTCTAAAATAGAGAAGCCTCTGCTTTTGTCAAAAGGATAAACTGAAACAGTCATTTATCTCTGGCTGAGGAATTGCACATTGGAGTGCTCCACCAGCACTTCCCAGTTGCCACAGCTCCTCTGCCAGGGGGCCAGCAGCAGCCAGCTGCGGACCCTGAGGAGGCTGACTGACCCCCCAGCTGTCACATCCCAGAACAACAAATAATCAAAACACAAATAATCCAAAAATCCATTTGGAATTGTCGGTACTTAGAGAATCCAGCTAAGTACAGAAAAGGTTGGGTTCTGTGGTGCTTGAGTTCGTGCTGTGCAGGAAGGGCTGTGTTCATGGATAAAATAGATAGGCTTGGAAGGGACCTTAAAGTTCCCTTCTTTTCTTTTCCCCCTGCTCTGTGCTGGCTACTTACAGATCTGCACACTCCTCAGAAGTGAAATATGCACTTCTCACAGCCCATGACATGATAGAGGTCACAGTCTCAAGCTGCATCAAGGGAAATATAGGTTGGATATCAGGAAAAAGTTTTTCACAGAAAGGGTGATAAAGTTCTGGAATGGCTGCCCAGGGAGGTGGTGGAGTCACCATCCCTGGAGGTGTTTAACAAAGCCTGGATGTGACACTGGGTGCCAGGGTTTAGTTGAGGTGTCAGGGAACAGGTTGGACTCGATGATCTTGAAGTCTCTTCCAACCCAGTGATTCTGTGATTCTGTGATTCTGTGATTTACATGGAGGCTACATGGATCTCACAAGTGCAGGGGTGCAGGTTTGCCTGCCAGTTAACAAGATTTTAGTAAATTCAGAAGACTGGAATGTCCCTGAACACAAGCCAAATTAATTCATATTTTAAAATATTTCTGTCTACAATACCAGGAGTAAATGCCACATAAACCCCAGTCCTGCTCCCATCAGAGACAATGGGAATTAAGCCACTAACTTCAAAGAGCAGTGCTCTCTCTGTAGAGTGTATTTCATGCTTCTGCAGTCTTGGCTAGATTAGTGCAAATTAAACATTGGGTTAAGTTGCCAGAACCCATAAGTGCTCCATTAGGCTCTGGAGGATTTGGCTAATTTTAGTCAAATACTTACCTATTTTACAGAAGCCATGCAAAACTCCTCCACGGGCTAAGCCCACTGAGCCCTGATAGAAGCCACTAATGAATTTGTCTCAGAGCTCCTGTCTCTGCATTTATGCAGGGCTCAGAATGCAGCTTTATGCACCTTATGGGACCTAAAGAAACAGCTATTTTATAGTTGTTGTAGCACACCAAATAACTTCACGAGGACTGTAAACAGGGGCTTTCACAAGTGCTGAGGGATCCAATCATCCAGTGACACTGAGTGCACACGAGGCTTCCCCTGCCTGCAGGGCCAGCGTGGATAGGGCTGCAGCAGCTCCTCCCCGAGCTGCTCACTGTCCTACATCCCCCGAGTGGCAAACTGCCCCAGGGAGCTACAAGCTACATTTTTCAATCATCTCTGCTTTATGTTAAATACACTTACAAGCAGCCAAGTAGCATCCCCAGAGGGTCTTACTACGACAGAGGGATGTTAACAATATACTTCTGCCTCTTTTTTCTGCCTTTTTTTTTTTCCTTTCAAATATGCTTCAACTATAGCCATCCCTGAATAATCTCCTAATTAGTGAGGAGGCATTCAGTTTAGCACAGACTGCAAAGATGGAGACTTGAGGTGTCATTTCCAAGCTCCATGGTGTAGGATTTTAGGGCCAGCCTGGACAATGCCTTGCCTGATTTTCAAGCCTCATTTCTTCCCTGGCTGAGCACAGGGAATCCCATCACTGCTGTGTGTCTGTATTCCCATCTATCCAGGATGGACCTGTAAAGGGCTCTGACACCTGATGGGAAGCACCAGAGCTCATTTCCAGGTTTGTACAATGGCTGGAACCACTGCCTTTGCAGGCTCTGCCAGGACTTCAGGGTGTTCATACAGATAAAAAACATCAGACTAATTAGTCATTTTTAAACTTATGACTCAGACATTTACTAAAAGCATGTGTTCAGATAAAGGTAATACAGTGCAAAAAATAATACAGCAACATCCTTTGGGAAGGCAGAAAAGGTCAAGTACAGTGCTGCTCTTCGCTGAAGAAGTAATGCACAGAATTTGTATGTGCAAACTTGACCACTCAAGCAGCTAATTGCCAGTGGGATGTCTTGCTGTACACATCTTCTGAGCTACTTTAATTATGCAAACACACCTTGTTGTCACACAGATATAAATAATGTTTAAGGCTTGTATTCCTTTGATGTGCTGTGGGGATTATGTGGGGGTATATTTCATTATGATTCCCCTTTGGGGAGAATGCCATGTAATAAACAATACAGCACATCAGCAGAGGGTTTTTTTTGCAGGTGGGCTCCCCCCAGCCCCTGCTTAAATTATTTTTAAAAAGCCTCTGGCTCTATTTCTGATTCCTGATGAAAAATTGGGTACTTCAGCAAATTGCTCGGTTGACAAAGGGAAAAAAATTGTTGCTTCAAAACAAACAATTATGATGACTTTGAAGCATAACATGGAATGTCTCATTGATTTTGTCCCAGAGGGCTGGTGCAAAGAATGAGTAACCAAATGTGCAACAGAGCACATAATATTAGTGCATGCACCATTTCTTGTGCAGTATTGTTTTAAATCCATTGGCTCACCTTTGCCCTCTGTGATCACCTGCTATCAACAGGGGAAACACACATGAGCAATCTAAATACTTGATTGCTTGTAAGAGAAAAACTTTCTTCCTATTCAAAGATGAAGTGGCTGAGTAGTGGCAGGAAAATGTGCCATTCCTTTCCCACAGTCTCTAAGAGGAGCATTAGAGACAGAGATTATAATTTCAACCTGCAGTGCTTGAATTCCTGGCCACAAGATTTCAGAATTTGTTGTTCTCCTGGTGAATAAACTTTACATTTAAACTCTGATTAGACCATAGAACTGGCACCAAGAAGCATTTTCCCCTTTTCTGCTCTTTATATTTATAATGTTAAGTGCACTCTGAAGGGGCATTGTGCAAAAGGCACTGGCAAAGCCCAATTCTGGAGACAGCCACTCACACAGGTGCATTCTGTTCACACAACCCAGCATTCAAGAATTAGGACTTTTGAGTGTTAAAGCCAGAAAAGGGAGCAGTAAATGATCAATTGCAGCAAATGTTCTGCAGTCATTTCGTCAAACACAAGTGATGCAGTATTTTGTCCCTGAGCTGAAATATCAATTCCCTATTAGGCCAGGAAAAAACTCAGCACAGCTGTTGTGCTACCTTTGGATATGGCTCTTTTCTAACAGATCAACTTATCTTCAGCCAAGGTATTTGCTTCTGTGATGGAGAATCTGTGTCCTCTAGGTTTCCTTTCAGCAAAGAAAATTTAAATTGCTTAAAAAATGACATTATTCAGATGGCAAAAAATCGTTGAAAACAATCAAACAGGTGCTGTCAGTCTGAAAGTTTGATTCCTAATAGATTTGGAAGTGAAATTCTCTCATTCGTATTTCTCTCCCGAGGTATATCTGAAATCAGTTTCCACCACTGAAGTGGAACAGATCATTTATTGTCATGGGTTTCTCAGCATCTTTTCAGTGCTCAAATATTTCTACATGTATTTCCACTTAGCCTCCCTGCTTTGGGATTCAGATCCCTCTGTGAGTCAAGCCTCAGGCTCTTGGATGCACTGATCAAATCCATTTCTTGGCTGGGAGGACTCTGTTGAGTGACTGCAGCTTCTCCTTTACTCCAAAGATTTAACCATGGTGTGCCACAACCCCTGCCAGACACAGAGGGAAACAGCATTTTTGTGTTGCAAAACACACAAACTTAACAGAGCCAAGACCATCCTGCTGGGCCATCCACCGGTTATGGGATGGCGTTGCCTAAATACTTTGGAAGATTTCAGCCTCTGTGTTTTCATCTTTCTGGGTTCCTGGTTGCTCTATACAACTGCATTAAGTGTGGAAATGGCCATTTGCTGGAGAGTGACTTGCCAGTGCAGTTTTCAGGGGTGCAGACTGACAGCAGATATATCTATACAGCTCTGCCAGGCAGCAGGGCTCAGCAGCGAGCTAAATTAGCCCACGACATGTTACTCCAGCCAGACTTCCCAACACCCTGCTCTAAGTAAAAACACACACTCACAGGGCGCATTCAAAGGAGAAAGATGAAATTTCAGCAGGTTTTTCTCCCTGGGTTGATTTTTCCTCCAATATTCCAGATCCTGCTCTGTGGCAATTAAACCACAGCACCTCACTCCATGCTCAAATCTACCTGCTCTTGCCTCCACAGGTTTACTTGAGCTTCTATAATGAATGAGAATGAAAAAAAAAGAAATAAATGAGACTGTGTAGCTGAAGAATGTGCAAGACTGGTAGCTCAAAATAACTGTAATAAGTATTTGTAGAAATGTAGTAATTCAAGTGTATAAATGAAGGGAATTAAATGTCAGGGTAAATTTACATAAAACAATGTTTAAAGAAGAAATTGGAATAAATATAATATAGATAAGTAGTAATCCTCTTCCTTCTTAACTAGGCCATTAATAAAAAATTTCAAGGACAGACTACAAAATATCTTTAAAAATGAAAAGTCGTATTAGAGACTAGAAAAGACTGATCCAGGAAAAACAAAGATCTTACTCTAACTTTGACTCCAGCTCTGCATCCTGAGTGCAGTGGCTCCTACTGGAAGCCCACCTTACCTAGGAGTCACTATTTCCTAGGAGACATAATGGTCATATCCATTTGCTGTAGTCTGTTTTTCTTCCAGCATTTTCAAGTTTGTTGGTTTTTTATTTTTGTTTTTTTTTTTTTTTTTTAACTAACATTAACTGTGGAACAGCATAAAATATTTGGCCATTGGTTTTTCTCTATAAGAGTGCAGTAGAAAAGACTTTAGAAATAGAAAGAAAATAAGCTATTCAGCTTGGTCCTTTGAAATTAAGCCACTTGCAATTCATAAAGAAGCTATTGGAGATGACATAGCTGACATTTTTGCCTTGTATAAAGCTGCAAAGATAGCTGCTTTACAAAGACAATCACTCCTAAGAGTGGGAGCATTATTAGGTTTTCTCTGCTGATCTTCAAGGTGTAAATGACAGGTAACTTAAATACCCTGCCAAGTGCAAAATTTCTTTGCAAAACATCTCAAAAATACGATTTCCTGTTTTACATAAGACTTCACAAGCCATATTATTTCTAATCCTCTAACGTGTATTCTTCTGTTTTCTCTATACCTGCAGGATTTCTCGTGAGCAGTGCATATGGCTTTAAGTATTAAAAAAGTAAATGGTGTCTTGAATAGCAGAATTAAATTCAGAAGCATCCTGCACTGATAGGAAATCACCTCTAAAATATATTCCTGCAGGCAGTTGTTCTGCTAATTCCTGGTACAGACAAATATCGATCTAATCCCAGAAGTAACAACTGTCAGGAGAGCGAGGTTTCTGTGCCCCACATCGTGCCTCTGTATCTCTGACAAGACAGGAGGAGAGCTCTCCAGCAGGGAACAGAACCATGCTACTGTTTTCTCACATTCCCTTTGATTTTTTCCTGCCAGCCCCGTTGATCAGCAGGTGAGTGTTAATATAAACCACCCAGCTGAAGCAGGTTCACAATCTCAACACTGTGAAGACAGATGGGGAAAGAGAGAGTGGGTCAGATGACTTAAATGTGCATTTTTCTTCTCATGGGGAATCTCCTCAGGCATAAAGGATGACTCTGTGTCCTCTTCTTGTATGGCAGTGGCCACAATGACTGATTTCAGGCAATACCAAACATACATTTATCAAAACAGCCTTTCCCAGTGCACTGCTCTGGGTTTAGAGTGCTCACCCACAAGCAGGGCAAAAAGTAAGAGCTGGTACTTCCACTTTGGCTGAGCAAGATGTTTGTATCCGTTTCCCAGAGCAAATAACCCAGTCTTCAAGGTCCCAAGGTGATGTCACTAGGATATAATCTGAATATAGGACTGCTTGATTAGGCAGCTGAGGTATCCCCTGTCTGAAGGATTTGTTTTTTGGAGCATCTAAAGCATATCTGAGTCTGTCAGAAAGAAAGAATCTTCCCAGATGAGAGTAAGATGAGGAAGAAGGACTTTCCACACCCTGTAATTTCAGGGATCTGTGAAAGCAGGACCTCAGGCTGCTTCTGCAACCAAGAAAAGCTTCAGAAGCAGCTGTGCTGGAAGCTCAGCTACACTTATCAAGAAATCTCAGAAGCCAACCAGGGCACCTGCAAATCCAAACTGGGCTGTGTAAATCTGCCTCTTGTCTCCCTGTGCCCCCAGAACAAGGGCACAAAGGCATCTGCTTTGGGATCAAACCCAGGAAAGGTTGCTGTGCTCTTTGAAGTTCACCAGCAGATGGGAGTTAAACGGAGTCAAGCACTGAGTGATATCACCTCGTTTTGGATGAAACACGAGGTGAAATTGAATCTTTCACGTGGTAGCTCTTTCAATCACACCAGGAGCCTTGTCTGTGGCTCTGGCACTGATGGGACAGTGGCAACAGCCCTGGGAAGTTTTCAGAGAAACTGCCAGATCCAGGATTCCTTATTATTTTCCTGTGCTTCACTCAATGAGATGTACTGATTTACAAGGAGGTTTAGGACTTGAGGGAGAGGGATCGATAGCTCTTTAGTGAATACTAAGTGCTATTTGTGACAACTTAGAATATAAAAGAGCCCCATGCTGTCCAGCTCCCACAGAGAAGGAGAGGAGTAAGACTCATCACCTTGAAGGATGAAAAACTGATGGCAGAATTCCATTTGTATTTGACTCAGTGGTTGGACTGGGTGATTGTGATGCCTCAGGTTTTAACTTTTACATTTTTCAGATTCTGTGCTGCTTTAGTGTGTGGGTCTGGGCTTCATATTAGGGGATAGTGAGCTCTCTTCACAGAGCAGGCAGACAAAACAATTCCTTCTCTAGCTGGGGACCAAGGACAACTGATCCAAATCCCAGGCCAAGAGCATAAACAACATGGACTGAGGAGAGAAAAACAAGAAGGGTGGGACTTCATGGGCTAAAGCTGGAATTGGACAATTAACTCCAATATGCAGATGGGCCAGAACTGATCAAAGCGAGAGACCTTGTGAGCGGTCGTCCATTCTGTGACCCTTTTGGCTCACCTTGGCTGTAGCCCCGGCTGGGCTCTTGTGCTGCCCAAGGTGGATCCAGTGAGGCCTTTTAGCAAATCCCTCCTTTATTCTGTAACTCTGTCCAGCCTCTGTTCTAGGGCAGCTTTCACAAGGCGTCAATTGTGCGGGGGGGGGCAAAGGGCAGAGCCCAGGGAGATGGGGCACTGTGCTGAAGAAGTGCCAGCTTTGCTCAGGTCTGGCATGGCTGTTCCAGGGCTCCCCAGGCAGGCTCAGCGAGCATTACTGAGCTCCACACATAAGTCAGAACAACCAGACAAACTCTTGGCAAGGAGCTCATTGCCCAAGCAACAGCCTCTGCACAGCTCAGCCAGGCTGTGTGCTGTGGGGTTTGTGAGATGCATCAGATTTGGTGTGTGCACATGAATAGCCTGGTGCAGCCTGGGTGCACAGGCACAGCTCCCAGATAAAAATGAGGCTTTCTGCAGCCACACTGCAGATTTCAATTATGCACTGGGTCGCTCTGGTGCTCTGCAGAAGTATCTGACCTGCTTTACAAGTACTTTGTGCTACACAGCAAATTCTTGGTAGCCCAACAAGCCTTGGACCAAGTGAATCAGAGCATAGATTTGATTTATGAATGAGATGTAGAAATGCTGCACCAAGTGCCTGCCAGGAATACAGTGCTGTGGGGAGATCTGGTTCAAAACAGTTTTGTTTTGTTCAAAAGGGCATAATCCTCCTCACATATACAGAATTCACATTCCCCACAGGAATAAAGGAAGGAAACAAACTCACGTTTTCCCTTCCTGGGTGCAGAGATATTAATTAAAATAGATCAATTTAATTAACAAGAGCCACATCTTCCTTAGGAGAATTTGAGCAGCACTCCCAAGTAGCTTGTGATTCAGCAAAAACATGTTTGGCAAATAAAAAAATTGAATTGCAGTGATAGATACTAAAAAGGGGAAATATCTTGTTATAAAAAAGAGAATTATTTTCACTTAAGCCCATCTGTTTCTTATGCTCATAGAGTTTAGATTAATTTATTTCTGTCTACTAATTAGGACTATTTATTAGTGACTTCATACAATTTTGAATTATAATTCTCACAATACTTATTTTAAAATGGTATCAGCACAAATAAAAGGAGACCCTTGAGAATCTCTGGAAAACAAGGAGTAACATCAAATCCTGATGGAAGTGGTGGCAGTTACTGTGCTTTAGAGACACCCTCAGCAAGTTGTAAAATCAAGGGTGTCAGCTGAATTCCTGTTCCTCAGAAACTGCCAAGCACAGTGCACTGGGGAGAGCTAATCCAGCAATCATAACTGGGAGATCAGACAAACAGGAAACCTGAAAATTCCTGCAAAGCCTGTTCCACAAGCATTAACAGCGAGTGTGGAATATATTTATCCCTGAAATCTAATTAGAAATTAGCAATTCAACTGAAGACTATGTAGAAATGAAAAAGATGATCAAATATTCACCAAATTGCTGTGATGAGTTTTAGAACTGAGCAATTACAGACAAGTGTTTCTTTATGGTTTCTTTATGGTTTCAAACCACAGCATTTTATGTGTGGAAAGCAGAGAGGAAGACAAACACTCAACTGGGAGAAATCTTTTGGAGCATTAGAGGTGTTTGAGCCAATCCTGCATTGTGATGCTTCTCAGAGTTGTGACAAGCTAATTAATGGATAATAAAAATAATCTGTAACAATTCTGTGAGGAGCCTTGATGCAGTGAGTTAGGTGGGAGTGATATCACCAGAGGGAAGTGCACAAACAGAAAAATTATAAAATAATCTCGGGCCTTTGAAGTAATTTTTCCCAACTTTTTCTGTCTCCTGGTGCCCAAAAGAAAGTTATCTCATTGAGGGAGGCACACCAAGGGAAGCCAAAAAGAGACAGATTTCAAATGGAGCATGAACCCTGGCCTGAGAAAAATATCCTAAAATCTGTTGGGTTTTAAGTGAAGAAAAATTTTCACCTTTTAAAAAATAAGTAAAAAACCCCTTTTTAAAAATAAGTAAAGGAGCATTAAATAATGGCGATTAGAATATTTTTTGTTTACAGTTGTGTTTTATAAAAATTCTAGTTCTGTATGGGACTTAAATGAGCCATTTCCTATTGGCAATATGTCATTAGCATCATCCTAATCATTCCCACCTCGTCTCTTCTCATTCTCTAAGGACTTTTTCCTCAGGAGTAATTGCAAGTCTCATTCCACCAGGAAATACTGAATCAGGATAGACTGTTATCCTACAGCCCTCCAAATAACTCTTGCATCATTTCTTTTTTAATCAGGCTTAGCTTGAACAAATATCCCTGTTTATAGAAATGCATGTACACAACCTCTCCAAACAAGATGCTTATTGGAGGCACAATTACCACTATTAAAATAAACAGCTATTTTCTGTGGTGTCCTTCAAAGAGAAAGAGCTGGTGTCATTTGTCACCAAACCTGTTAAAGCCTAGAAAGTATTTTTAACCACTGGGTTTTTATCTCAAATAGAACTGGTAATCTGCAGGTATTAATCTCAACATTGAAGAGCATCACCCTGCAAGGTAAGATGGCAGAAAAATGCATTTTGGTCAGGTGGTGAGTGTGTGAAAGCTCTGAGGTGGCTCTTATCCAGCACTGGATACAACTTGGGGAGTAAGGATTCCTAACTGGCCATGCAGGGGGGACAGCAGCATTTAGAAATGCATGGCAGTCTCACAGGAATTCAGGGAGTGAGGAGCAGAGTGGGTTAGATTAGAACCTGCAGGAAATCTCAGAGCAACCCCCATGGAAAATTAGATCTGAAAGTTGTTTTGGTGAGGGACTCTTCAAAAAGTGTAATATCAGGCACGGGAAGCAGATTAAAGAAGACACCACACCCAGCACCTCGTGTACATCTTATTTACCTTGTGCTGAGCAGGTTTTGAGAGCCCTGAAGAAACCAAGGGATTTCAGATTTGTGGCTGCAGCAATCCCCAGAACAGGTGTCATGACACACTTCCCAAAAATGATCTTCCCAAAAATTACCTTCCCAATGCAAACCCTCTGCATCTGTTATTTATTTCACACAGTAACTCCACACATGCCTCCACTGAGCAGCTCAGGCTGGCACTGCAGGGCTCTGCAAGAAGTGGGATCTTCCACTGGAAACCACGAGCTCCCTGTTGGCAAAGGAGAACAGAAGAACGTGATATTTTATGGCAAAAAAACCTATTCCTGACCACATGCAAGTTTTATCCAAGGACACACTCCTGTGAAGAGCATTCTCAGGCAGCTTCCACATGGTGCTGTGTGGGTTAACTGAAAACTCTGTGAGAATGACTTCAGTGCAGCTAAAGTCAACCACAGCTGGCAGTGAGAGCTCCCAAGCACTCACCCACACTTTCAACCAGTCTGCACACAGCAGAGCTTTTCTGATTCAAGCAGTGAGCACGTTGCTTTGTAGATGAGGTACAGTAATGAGTTAAAAAAACTCAATTGATCAGCTTCACTAAGAGTCCCATGTGCCTTTAAAGAGCTTCTCCTTGTAGTGACTGGTTTCCCCCTCCTAAAGGATGCTGCAGCTCTGATCATGAGACAGCCTTTGCCCGTGGTGACACAGGGACTTGCTTTGAACTCAGTCTCTGTAAATCATGGAGATGGGGGTGTGAGCCTTCTGACAGCATCTTGACATGGTCTCCACACTGAATTCCTACCAAACACTTTCTAACTATAAAATCAGCAGTCCCTGCTCTCCTGACATCCTGTTGAACATCTGTTTTCCAGTCTGGACAGAGGCTGTCAAATCCCAGTTCATTTGCTTTGGGGCTGTTTTTGTCTGGTCTCTCCACATAGGATGAATAACCTTCACTCAACTACTTCAGCTATGAAACACAAGCCAGAGATCCCTTTGATTTCACAGTATATCTGAAAATTTCCACTTTATGGGTAAGAGGCCTTGAATTTACAACATGACCTCCTTGCTTTAGGAAGAGCTTGTTCTGCTACAGATTTGACCATGAGACAAGTCCTATTACCTGAGAAGATGAATTTTTTCAGGCTGTTGCTTCATGAGGGCAGAGGCAAAACCTTTGTAGTTAACTTGAGTGATTTGGTCCTTGTTCCATACCAAGAAGGCAAGGAAAGGTTAGTGCCCACAATCCTTGGCAAGTCTGTACCTGGCAGCATTTTTATCCAATGCCTTATATATTTGTATGCATGTGATGTAGCAGAGGGCAGAAAGTGTTATAAATTGGATTTAAGCACAAACAGGGGTTTAAACTTCTCTCCCATTCAGGAACAAAACTTTCAGCTGACTGATTTGTCAAAGCCCATACAATTATTCAGCTGCAAAACCTGCCAGTCCAACAGCAAAGCCAAACTTCAGCCTCTGCTTCAAATTGCAGTGGCTACAGGAGTGCCTTGAAGGCAGAGCCAGCCCACCTGCAGTTAACTGCAAACACTGATGTGTCCAGGGCAGGCATTCACAGAGCCTCGTAATTAAAATCCAAGAGACTGATGAATCTCTCATTAGCCTTTAAAGATATGGTCCCCTACCTATTTCATGGTTTGTTTTTTCCTTGAATGGGACATTCAAGGAAAACTGTATGAGAATATTGGCAGCATTCAGCATAAATACTCAAGACATGGAACCATAGAATGGTCTGGGCTAAAAGAGACTGTAAAGATCATTTCATCCCACTCCTGCCATGGCCAGGGACACCTTCCACTGTCCCAGGCTGCTCCAACCTGGCCTTGGGCACTGCCAGGGATCCGGGGGCAGCCACAGCTGCTCTGGGCACCCTCACAGGGAAGAATTTCTGAACCAAATTGTTTCAGCAAATCCTATAATGGGAAGGGTGAAAAGACATAAAAATCTGTTGGCACAAAACTGACACATTTTTGGGTGGGGATGAAGGAGTGCTGATGGTCCCACCTTTCAGTGTCCATGAGGGGTTTTAACATCCTTGTCTCTGCTCCTTTTAGTAAAAGCATTCCAGGCAAGTTCCAAGCAACATTACACATTCCTTGGCTTCCTAGGAACATCCCAGTGGCTGTACTGGGCTAGAAGTGCATTTAACTCATGATTCCAGCTCTGAGGGACATATAAGAAATCACAGAGTGATGCTCCTCCAATACACTTTCCCAGCTGCTAGAAATTACAACTTGTATTAAGAGTCCTAACATAAAGGAGTTTGTCTAAATAGTCTTTAAAACCTGTTACAATTCTATTTTGAAGCAATGAGTTTCAGAGTTTAATCAATCTGCTTTTGTGACAAAGGGTTATTATTGCTGTATTTGTTTCATTGTTTTGGGTTTTTTATCTCCTACCATTGGATAATTCCATTTGATACTGACTTCTTATATCATGATAAAGTGAATACCAGTTTTTGGTTCCCTCTCAAAAACCACTCAGAGTTTCATCATTGCCTTCATTGTATTCTGGTGCCAGTGTGTTTCTTCTGGGCTGAAATTATTAATCTATTTCACCTCTTCTTGGACACAAGGCATGGAGTTCTTTGTCACCCATGGCTGTACCTGTAGTTCTATTTTAGCTTTCCTGGGATGGGTAAACAAAGTGCACTGAGGATGGAAACAGACCTTTCTTCTTGATCAGCCAGAGGGGGCTTTTTCCTTAGCTGAAGACTTGAAAATGTAGAATACAAGTCAATCTGGCCATTTCATTTCAATGCCTTCAAAGGGATGGATTTCACCAACATTTTGAAAATGTATTCCCTAAGCCCTGAGAAATCTGCTAAGAACCCTTGAACTGCATTACCTTGAGAAAAGGCAGCATCTCACAGGATCAGGCTATAAAACATTATCTACATCCAGTTACAATGACCCTTTTATTACACTGCCTTCAGACTTAGAAGAAAACAAAACAGAACTCTGGAGAGTTAGTATTTTCAAAATCAGCCCCAGTTGAAGACAATCAGTGCAGCTTTTGATAAAACTGATCAAAGGACAATTCTTGACAGCTTGGAAACATGAAATGCTATTACTTGCCCTCTTTTGGTTTTGCTCTTTCTTCTCAGAAGACCAGTATTTGTTTTGCATAGTAGCAAACATTATTCCTGTGGTGTTTAACTTTTGTACAGGAGCCCTCCTTTCATTACATCAGAGTAAAAGCAGTGTGAGATTAGCAAGAGGTTCTTTGTCCTCTGCTGCAGTAAAACCTTTTTGTAATTTATCTTTCTTTTCTTTCTCTCTCTTTTACCTCTTGGCCACAATTTACACATCAGTGTCTTCTGCTATTGTCTTTATATTGGATGAGAATCCCCTTAAAATATTCCCACAGAGTTGCTATTTCTCCTCTTTTCATTACTTCAAATTGAAAATGGTTAAGATAATGTATTTGGCATTGGACTTACAGAGGAAAAAAAAAAAAAAAAAGAAATAGGGGAAAAAAGGCACGGTGAATTGCTATGATCATCTCAAGGACAGTTTGTGTTGGGGCACCAAGGCCAGGGGAAGAGGCCAAATTCCTGATCCCTTTTAAATTGTGGTACTGATCAAGGGATATAGAGGTCCCTGCAGACAAGTGACCAGGAGCAGCTTAAAACTGCTTCCCCTTAGGCTTAGTACAAAAGCTGCAGGGTGTATGTCTCAACTCCCTGCCCTCTCACAGGAGGGGATGTGTCATTTGGCCATCTAACCCTCCAGAAAGGCCCACAGGACCCTAATCTCTCTTTCATAATCTCTAATTAGTCACCTCTCTCAGCACTGCCATTGAAATCTCTCCTGCCATTTGAAATCAGGATGCTTTGCAGATACTGGCATGGAGATTAAACCAAGCATTAAGCTGGCAGCAGTCCACAGGCAGTGTAAAAAGCTTTTTGGGCACAGTTTCTGCTCTCTTAAACCAGTGAAAAGCTACAGGAAGTCTGAAGACCTCAGTGTCAAACCTTCCTCTATATTCAAGAATGCTGAGGCTGTAAAGCACAATGCAGCCCTTCTAATTCCTGAAAACCAAAAGTTGACATAACTAATACAGAAATGCTTAACTGAGGGACCAGCTAATGGAGGCAATTTCTAGTCCATCAGATTTTTATATTAGTTATTGCCCTCAGTTTAGTTTAGAATTGCTTTTTAAGCTTCCCTATTTAAGTTAGTAGCTTTAAAATGCAAGGTTCTGCATTCTCAATTCTGTCTTCTTATTGAGCATTTGGGGCATAAAGAAGCAGTATTATCTCCTCATTTTCGTTTAGAATGGGGAGCAAAAATACCTTGCAAATTGTTTTTTGTTCACAGTGAGGAGCTGAAAAAAAGCAGGAAGACCTTTTTGCTCCCCGCTTTCCTCATTGATGTAATGGAGTTGAAAGCCTTCCCTTTCCCAGCCGGGATACTGTGCTTAGACCAGCTGGTGCTTGGTGTCTGCTTTCAAGGGGAAAAATATTTTCCAAATACTAAACATAATCGCTCATGAACATTAATTCCCTGGGCAACACATCTGTGAAAGCTCTTTAGGTAAAACCCTGCCTCTGAACACATTGACAGAGGACCTGAGTGGGCACATTTCCTACACAAATGCTATTTATTTGGTTGGTTTTGGCAAGAGGCTGTCTCTGCTTACATCCTAAAGGGATGCAAGTCACAGCTCTCACTGACTGGGGGAAAGCCATCAGTGTCAGTGGCATCCCTGAGAAAAATATCTTCCCTTTCCAAGGAAAAGGGCAGGTCTACCTAGCAGGCAGTGTGTTCTCCCCAGAGCCAAGGACGTGGAGAACCATGCAAGACTTCATTTTCATTTTTCTTAAAAACCAATCCAAAAGAAAAAATCTTACAATGTTTTTAAATGACTGATTTTTTTATTCTATTAGAACTGGCATTTTTTATTAAAAATGCATTTTGGCAGCACTGTATCTTTCACTTGGAAAGCTTTCCACATGAAAAATCTCAGAAAAATGCAAGGTAACAAATGCTGCACTGGTACATTCCATGTGAGATAGAGGGTGATTTCATGACCAGCAATACCAGGGGAAGGTATTTTCTAACAGAGTATTCAGTTATTTATAATAACAACTCTGTGCTTGAGCACATCCCATTTCCAGCGTGGAAGGACGTGTGCATTCACTCCCTGAACATGCTTCCCAAAGAAATACCCTGCTTTGGAGGGAACCAGGAATGAGCTCTTGGTGACCTGTCAGGAAGAGCCAAAATGGGCTTTTACAAACCTGGAACAAGCTTCTACTTGGATTTAGTGCTACTGAGTTCCCTTTTGTACATTTGAGACAACTGAAAAATATTATCCAAGGAAGGTGCTCCAGACCCAAAAAGGACTTGAATTCATATAAATTACAGTAGGTCCAGTTTCTATGCCCACATGCTGAAAAAAAAAAAAAAAAATGCAGCATAGCAGGGCCCGGGAACTTTTCTGATTCCAATGTTTGGGGTTTTTCTTTAAAAGGATCTTTTAGACCATTCCCACAACTTCCTTGCCACCAAATCTGTAGAATCACTAAAGAGCTTCCCATAGACATTGGTGAGACCTGGATCAAACCCTGAGGGTTATGCCTTTTCAAAGGAGGTTGTCATTTCAAGGCAATTAATTTACAAAATGAATGGATTTAGATGTGATTTTCTCCCTCTTAATACAGAGTAATCCTATGGACCTAAGTGTTTTTATTTCCTATCAGAATCACCAAAATGAATTAGACTCTATTTACCTTCTACTGTACCTGGCATCTGAACAAATCCCATCTTAATTCTTTTCTTATTTTGATAGTGGCTTTGGCAATTAGATTCATAGCCCACCTCCACTCTGGCATTTAATGTCCCTTTGTATGAAAAAAAAACCTAAAAAAAACAAGCAAAAACCCTTCCTCTCTATTTCTTACTTACCATTCTATAAACCTTACCATTCAATAAACTCCAGGAGATAATGCAGCAATGTAGATCCAAAAAGGAGCATTTCATTCTGCAGAAACTAAATGAAACACAGAGAGTGAGAAAACAATTTAATTACGTGCAAGCCTACATGCTTTTGATGTTGTGCTTAAAAACCAGTGCTGTCTTCATTTGTCATGCACATATTTATCCATCCTGTGGGCTGTACATTACTCTTAATTATTCTGTTTGCTCCAAACACTGCCTATACATCACATTGTGTTCTCTGGTGACCAAGCTCAGGAAGAGAGGGCTTAAATTTACCTGCTACAATATTCAGGAAGGCTCAGAACACTTTCAATTTACCTCTATGACCAAGGTACAAATAGTTCTTCCATTTTTAACCCTTCTGCCAACATCCTCCTAAACATTTTCTCTGCCTTGCCAGCTGTCAGCCTCATTCCAAACTCTCCATGTTTAGCAGTCTCTCTTGCTGGTGTAAAACCCCAACCTCCTCCCCAGCTTCCCAGGAGCTGCTGCCCTTTAGCATCAGCCCTCTTAATGCTTGCTCCTCTTGCCCTTCCTGCAACCTCCATGGTTTAGAAGTCTGTTTCTCAGTGCAAGTGCCATTTTTGTGCAATCATTGGTTTAATCCCTTTAAGAGTCTGCAATCTCCTCCCTGGATAGGTATTGAACATCTCTGTGAAAAAGTCAGATTTTCAGATCCACTTTCCCTCTCTAATCTATAGCTGTTAAGGACATTCACTGCTTTGCCTTTCAGCCTCATGCTTTTCTCAGACCAGAAATTGATGGAGGTGGCCTCTTCTATTTTTTACTTCTGAGCATTGACTTTTTCTGATAAGGCTGGCTCTCCTCACTAACCCAGGAGGTTGCATAGCCCTGTTACCCAGGTAAAACCTAATCCTTCTCCTTTTGTGCAGCCCTAACTATTAGATTTTTAGCTGATTTAAGCCTGCACAAAGGTGAGTCCATGCACTGGAAAAGTGTCTGTGCTTCCCTGCTGTCAAGTGGAGTTTGGATGGATAAGGCTTGGGGGGAAAATTTTAGAGCCCTATCTTTTAGGCATTTCAGTAACCAGGCAGAGAATTCATTTGCTAAAATGCTTGTGACAGGAAAAGGTGTGTTGAGACTGACTTTCAGAGGTCATTTTTGTTTCAACTCTATTTATTGGTTTTTTTGGACTCACTTTCAGTGAATGCCCCAAGTGCATGAGCTTTACTTAATACTAGTACTAATAAAATGTGATATTCAGTTAAAATATTCATATTCCCCCAAAGCAAAACCTGGGCTGCACACCTGATCACAATACCAGGTGATTTTTTAAATCACCAGTCTAGAAACAGAACTTGACTCTGTGCTTAATTGAATCAGTCCCATTGTCCAATTGTACTGATGTTTAACTCTGCCCTAAAATACTAGGACTATGTATTTAGTGGAGCATAAAGACCTGCTTGCCCCTATTACACCTTTGGTCACTGTTATAATCTCAAGGACTTTGTGTGAGTTACTTCCAATGTGGATCCTTGAGACTAAAATCAAGTTAGAAGGGAATAATTAATCAGTGCTTCATACACCCAGTTTCAGACACTCAAAATGAGCTATTTATAGATAGCAAAACACAAATGATGAGGAAAAAGAGGCTGGCATGTCTATGGGGTGCTCATGGATAGTTCAAGCAAAACAAGGGTAAAAGTGGTTATGTCAATGACTTATAGGAGAGCTAATTTTGGTTCAATTCCTCTCATAAATCATAAGGACTTTGCTGGATAATTTCTCTAAGGAGAATGAACTGCTGGCATGACATGGTCCTTCCATGATATTTGCTAATACTCTTCTCTGTCAAACTGTGAAGTTAAATGTTTTCATTGTTGAGCTAAAGAAGCTTAACATTAAAAACTTATGGAAATGGCTTTAATACTGAGATTTACTTCTAGAATTCTTTTGAAATGCAATATCCTCAGGTACTTTATAAAAAAGCTAGACTCCATTTTCAATAGCTTTTGCTGAGTTTTTATCTGTATTCATCCTCCAGAATGTGCCATTATAAATAATTAATCAATCAGCATCTGCTCTGCTCACAAAACACTTATATCTCAAAATTGACTGTTGGCCTGATTCTGCACCTCTGAAGAGGCTGAGAACTTTGCTTGTGGCTTTTGTCAGAAGAGGATGAAGCATTCAGCATCAGCCCCAGCACAGCCTTTGGGCCCACGTGTGCAGGCACACACATCAGCAGCCTGAGCCACTGCAGCCTGGGACTGGAATCAAAGTGTCAGTTTAAAAGGTGTGTTCCTAAGCTACGTGTGCTGCTTGTAAATGTATAAATATAAATGTCAGGGAAATGGGTTGAGGACTATTTCAGATCAGTCTCAGCTTGAGACCTCCTGTGGCATGCTCAAGCTCTCCTTCCCCTGCCTTGGGCACACTGGAGGCAGAGCAAGGTCACCCCTGTGGCACTGCAGGCCCTGTGCTTCCCAGGGGTGGCATCTCTGATCCCAGCCCTTCCTTGAGACTTCATCCACCATGCCTGGATGAACACTAATCACACAGCTGACTCCTTTGCCATTGATGGAGTTGCAGCAAAGCACAATTACCAAATTTCCAGGAGCTGATGCCTTAGGTTTTAGATTTTACATTTTTCAGATTCTGTGCTGCTTTAGTGTGCAGTTCTGAGCTTCACATTAGGGGATGGTGAGCTGTCTTCAGAGCAGGCAGACAAAACAATTCCTTCTCTAGCTGGGGACCAAGGACAACTGATCCAAATCCCAGGCCAAGAGCATAAACAACATGGACTGAGGAGAGAAAAACAAGAAGGGTGGGACTTCATGGGCTAAAGCTGGAATTGGACAATTAACTCCAATATGCAGATGGACCAGAACTGATCAAAGCGAGAGACCTTGTGAGCGGTCGTCCATTCTGTGACCCTTTTGGCTCACCTTGGCTGTAGCCCTGGCTGGGCTCTTGTGCTGCCCAAGGTGGATCCAGTGAGGCCTTTTAATAAATTTATTCTTTATTCTTTAGCTCTGTCCAGCCTCTGTTCTAGGGCAGCCTGTACAAGGCATCAGAGCCAATAAACTCTAATAAAATGTCCTGTACCAAATCTTGCCTCTTTCTTGTCTCTTTGATGCCTTTTCAGCAATTCATTTAGACATTCTGTCTTTACACTCCAAGTGAAGTTAAACATCCTCTAAAACACAGATGGTTTTTACAGTCTGTTGTGGAAGAAAAAAAAAAAAAAAAAGAAACAGCAGAAATGCTGACTGCGCTTGATTGGCTGAGGCAGTAGAAAATAGCACAGCCTTTGCTCAGCCCAGCTATCCTGGACATGGAAAGGCCATAAGAGAGCCATGTGACATTGTTAGCAGTGAAACGTAGTGCCTAAACCAATCTTGAAAGTTTTCTACATGAAGAATATGAGCGTGCCCAATCTAAGTAAAGAGAACTGCATAACTGTGGGGAAAATGGCTACAACTTACCTTGCTGCCATCTTTCCCACAGTTATAAACTGTTCTTTACTTATTTTTCCCCTTTCAGTGTTCTGCCAAGCCCCATCTACCACACTGCCATCACACTTGGAAATCTTTTTGCCTGTTTTTTGCAGAGTTCATATAATTTTCTTTCAAGAAAATACCAGCATTGCATTGACCTGATTATAAGATCTACTGCATCCTGGTGAGTCAAAAACCACAGGATTCTTCAATTCTTAGATTCTTAAATTCATGGGATTCTTCAATATAGAATATGGAAGTGGGAATCTAAGATTTTGAGTGGAGTGGATTTTTTTTTTTTTAGGCTGAAGATGGCATGGTTGGTTTTACATGAATAATAAGGAAAAAAGATGTCTTAATTCCTTATATAATACAGCCAAGTTTGGGAAATTAAAACCACAGGTAGCACAGAGTCCCTTTCTCTCTCACTTTGTCACCCCCCAAGGCCTCGTTCTGGATTACATGAGGAACTCTTACCTAGCTTGATTAGCATTCTCCTAAACACTGTTTAATCTTGGCCCTTCTCTACTCTTCATTATTGCCCAAAAATCCTACTTTGAAGTGAACACAAGGAATCTTATGTTTTCAACAGTTCCACTTTCAAAAAAACTCTGCTGCTTTCATTCACTTACTCAGCAACAACTAATACCCAACTTTGGAATTTATATAGGCAGGAGCTTTGGAACCAAGAGTGCTGCAAAGACATTGCACATTTCTTATCGTTATGCCCCTCATTTCGCTAGTTAGTCACATATTTAATGGCAGCAGGGATCTCTTCAGAATTGCCTTTGCTTATTTTGCTTTGTGCAAGATACTGCATGATCATTATTCAGGGTTGTAAATAATTCCTAATTACATCTCAAGGGGTCCATTTTGCCTACCTAATTCTTGAAGAAACTCCTCTCTTCTGTTTATACAAGCTTAGGCCATATATTTAAGCTGTGATGGTACAAGCTTTTACCTGTGCAGGAACATCTCATAGGGGGACTGCTCCTGTTTTCACGTGGCTCACCTGCACTAGAACACATGGAATGAAGCTATGGGTATGAGGGCTTCTATCCTTTACCAAAAAAAAAAAGAGTTTAAAAATGATTTTGCCTTCAGCACATAATGCTCACAACGAAGAACATGTGGTTAATGAACAAAAGCCTTTTACTTTTTCCCTTTAACTCAGGCTGTCACTATTTTCATGTTTATTTGCCAGATGTATCCCAGCTGCTAATTAAGCTTGAACAAATTAAGGTGAATTGAATCTTGCCTGAGCATCTGCTGTTCTCCTATTAGTATGGCAGGCAATGAAAAGAAGATGATGCTACATCTTTAAAAAGGCCATTTATACTTAAAATTACTTTTACTATACACTAATAGAGAATGTTTTTTCATAACAAATACTGTGTAAGTAATAAAATATGTTGTAGGATGTGCCATTGAGTTGACCTGTATTATGGTTCTAGCAGTTTCCTTGGTAGATGCTCATAATATGTAAAATTAAGAATAGTTTTAAATTATGTTCAGAGATGAGGAAAGAGCCAGATCTCAAACACCCTACAAGCTGAGTGGCTTGATCAGGAGGGATGAAGGTGTAGCTTCAATTCCTCAATTTTGGCAGTTCTCCCAATAAGTTAAAAAACAAAACAAAACAAAACAAAAAACCAAGATAGAGCTAGGCAATCTTTCTGAGAGAAAAGAAATGGCTTTTGTGGCACCTGTGTCAAAACAGCCCTTGTGCAACCCTTAAAGGTGGAGGTAGAACAAAATGCTTGATGAGGTCTGTCTGTGCCAAACACACAGAAGCTGTTTAAGGAGCTCCAGAGTCCTGGTTCCTGTAAAACGAAACTTAATGTCGTTAAAAGAAAAAAAAAAAAAAAAAAAAGAACACGTTATTTAAAATAGTTATGAAAGGGAAGCAAAAAGTAAGTCATTTTGATCCAGGAGACCCTTTAAGGTTATTTTAGATGCAAAGAAAATCTCTTCATAAAAGAAATATAAAAGTGATTAAAACTCTGTGCCTTGAAAAGGTGCAGAGTTTCCTTTTACACAATTTGTAGCAAGTCCTTAAAGTGATAAAATCTTGAATATTAGATGTGCATCCCTTAGGGCTCTCATTTCATTTTTATACTGAAAAAGGCTAATACAAGTTCACAGTAATCAGAAATTGTGATAATTGCCACTATGAAAACTCTCTGTAAAAAGTTAGTGCTGTCTTACAGAAAAGTTAGTGAAAATTCATCAGAGTTAATAAATTTACTTATTGCACAAGAGACAGCTGGAAAGGGAAGTTTATAAATGTACATGTGCAGAAGGCAGAAGCACAGTTCCAGCTGTAAGCATGATCCATGTAAGTTTGTAAATGGTGGATTGTGGCAATTAAACTAAGGATGCACGACGGTAAAACTGCTGAAATAATGTCTCTTGCTCCAAGCCTTCCCACAGGAATACACTGTGGAAGGAAAATCTAACGGGCTTTATATCCAATAATTAATGCTCTTTTGCTTAACACCAAATGAGAGCCATAGAAGCGTTTCCTGTCTAAAAATGATTAAGTATTAATGCCTATTGAGCTAAAGAACAAAACAAGAGGTATTGATCCAAAATTGGGCAAATGTGCTTGTTTTATTCAGCCTATCCAAATTTTGCCAGTTCATAATGGTAAACTCAGCACCATGAGAAGAGTAGTTAATGATAAGGCTCTGGAGATCTCAGTGATGCTTGGTTTGCTGGGAGAATTACCTTGAAACACATTTATGTACTTGGATAAATTAATCTTCATCACTAAATTCTGTCTAAGCAAAATAAACCAGGGAAATGGCTTTAGTATGCATGATAAGGGAATCTTAAATACAGGCTGCAGGACTTGAATCTTTCACTTGAATAAAATATGAATATTTCATCACCTTGGAATCCTCCATTTTTTCCGCCAGGTAAAACCCAGTAAAAAGCTGATTGTTTTTCTCTTCCAAGAGCAAATTCTGAATTGAAATTAGCGCAAAAAAGAATATCTAGCCAAAACTTCCCATTTTCTGTTGAGTCAAGTTTCATGAATTCTTTCTGGTAATTTATTTTTAAAGTTTACTCAGAATGAATCTGACCATCATCAACTAAGCCATGCAGAATTCCCTAAGAAGACTTTCAGGATCCTTTCTCAGGACTATTTGTGTTGAACCACACAAATGACAAAGACAAGAGCAGCAAGACATTGGTGTGACAAACCAATGGAGGAGCCAGTACAGAACAGTACAGAATCCAGAGGTCTGGCTGCAAATGAGCAACACAGAATTAAAGCATTTTGGATGTTAAATTTCAAATTTTAAGCTATTCATTAATTCATGAATTATTCATAATTCACACTTCATATCCATGATGAATAATAATTACACATAAAATGGAAAGTGCAGGAAAAGAGATAACAATTGATATTGAAGAGATAACAATTGATACTGAGTTGATGAGAGATGAGAAATATTCAACATCCTCCTTATTGAGCAGCTAATCTCTAAATTATAGCTTCTTTATGGCTTTCTCAAAAACAAAGCACATTTTCTACTAACACTTCAATGTTTTAATAAGACAGAAACTGTTCATACCTGCCTTCTTCATGGACCAGTCTTGGCTAAAAGGCAATATTTCTGTGTGAAATCAAAGCTGGAAAAGAGAGAATTTAAATTCACAACAGAATAAAAGACATTGTTATTGTAGAAGCTTTATTGTCAGATGAAAGAAAGAAGATAGGACAGTGTAGGAGAGGCAAAGCCTTGTGCAGTTAAAGTTACATGCATGGAATGATATCAGGGCAAGGATTCCTGGAAGATCTGTACAATGGAGTGCTACAGAGAAATCTGCATGAGACTTCAATGAGTGAAGGATGATTTGTCATAATCCTTTCGAGAGTAACACAATATAAGAGAGGACATCTTACCCTCCTGCCAAGGTAAAGTTAGACTGAAGGCATCAGACTCACCCTAAAAGTCTGCAGTAATGCAGGTTTTACCACATCAACCAATGCTGCTGATCCACCCATCCACCCTTACCATAACCCTAACTAAAGTTTTACTCTTTAGTGGAATTTATATGAGTGTTTTCTTATTTGTCTGCCATAAACACAGAGAATAGTTCACAGAGTAAACTTTCAAGGGCAGTTATCAAAGAGACTTCAGAGGAAATCCAGCTGAGATAGAATAATTACACTTGAGGGAAAAAAAATTGCTAGAAAATTACCGTGTGTTAGAAAAATTATAGCAAAAGTTAAAACTGGTAACTCTGGGGAATTAATTTAGTAATGGGGAACTCAAGCAAGCTCAGACATTTGGGTGTTTTGCTGGATTGGGTTCTTCAGAGCTACCAGAATCTCTTGGATGTCTTCAGGTTGAGTTCTGAGCCTCACAGAGGAGACCTGGGCATGGCAGAAGTCCATGTAAATGGCAAAAAGGCAATTATTTCCCAACACTTTCTAGATATCACGTACACAAGAAGGGACAAAATGTAGAACTAAAGAACTAGGAATTAAAGGTGTTAACCAGGACAAACTTCAGGACAGTGTCTGAAGTGTTGAGAGAAATTCAACAGGGTACAGAGAGAGATGGAGATGAGGCAGGCAAAAAATGGAAGCGTTCCCAGATAATATAATTTAATTTATCCCCAAAAGGTGTATATATCATCTCAGAAAAAAGTCTACACCAGACGAGGTGTGACATCCCCAAAAGGCTATGTGTGGAGTTTGGAAGGGCAGCCGGTGTGGGTGGCATGCAGAAGGTAATCCTGGGAAGCCATCACACATTCCTTGACCTGTGTTATCCCTTACAGCAGCCTCATGGTCCCTCTGGCTTCTCCTGTAACAATCCATTTAAAAATAAAGATAATGCTCTTTATTCTTATTTCTCAATGGCCTTATTTGTATTTTGCTCTTACATTCCCTGTCAGTTTTGATAATCTGCTTTAGCAGCCTCATATCCAGCTGGTTTACGCTTTTATTCTGCCTAGGTTTTAATGTTCTGCAAAACAAGCAAGTAAATACAATAAGTAATGTGAACTAAGGTAAAGTTAAGGCCAGCAGTAATTTGTAAGAACAAAAACTTATTTATTCTACCATTTTTTCAACACAGTGAGAACCTGTATTTCAGTAATCAGAGATGAATGAGAATCAGGTTGTATTGAGAGTCTGAGTCACTGGGACTTGTGTGTCACTGTGACTGTGTGGCTGCTAGGTACAGTCACCTGTAAAAATTGCTAGGAACATGAAAATCATGTTCCTTAGCCTATTTTGAGACATAATAAAAGTTTGTAAAGCATTTTGATACCCTTCAATGAAGGATGACATTTTGAGGTAACAACCTACTGTTAAATATCACCACCAAAAAAAAAAAAACAAGACTCCAAGCAGCTCCCTATCCACTTCCACCAGATTCAGCAATGGGATTTGGATGTGTCCATTTCCTTGTTAACTCCAGGGAAAGTCTTCTTGGCACTGTGACTGCGTTCAAGACCTTTGGCTGGGTCCCTTCTTCACGTGTGGCAGCTGGACTGGCAAGGCTGTGACTCCTCTGCCCAGCCCTGCCTTTGGCACTGGGTGAACCACACAGACAGGGCCTCCCAAAGCTCCATCCCACAGAGCTCAGCTGGCAAGCAGTGTCATTTCTGGGGCTGCCAATCTTTGCTGGACAAAAGACTTAGCCACAAAAGAGGGAAGATAATCCTCCTAATTTCTCCTTCCAGTTTAATGTCAGGTTGCAACTGGGGGTGGGTAAGGGCAGTAAAAGCAGCCATGTCTTTCCTTCCACTGGGTCTCACAACTGCTATTTCATTTATCTAGGAATTCTTTTTTTCCCTTACCTTCCTAAAGGCTGGGTCCTTAAGTAAATGTTGTGTTTGTTTTTCCTTGAAACTGGCTTTAAGTGTAGACAAAGTAGCAGTTTAGTCTAAAATACTCAGAACTCAAAAAAATAAATATCCCCAGCATTGCCAAGGATGTCTTCATAGCAGTTTAATTATACCTAAAGGCATTCTTTCCAATACTCAACTTGCTGCATGGGTTCAAAATTGGCAATAGCTCCAGCTCAGGATTTTCCCAAACTGACTCTGTCTAATTTTCATTGAATATCAAATCGATTTTAGAATGGCTGCTCAGATGGAAGTGTCAGTGAAGAGAAAGGTATCAGTTCAAAACACAATTTCCCATGGGCATCCTCCAGTGACAGATATTCTAATGTTACCCTCTTTCTGCTTTTAAATATGTGGGATTTGCAGTTGAGTAGGAAACAAAGGAGGCACAGGATCCATGGAGCAGTTTGCTGCATGGCTTTGCAGGTAAAATTGCTAATTGAGGGTTCCACAAATAAGTTATTCTAGAAATGTAGGTTTATGACTATTTCTTCTTTTAACTAATAATAACAACAATTAAGTAGCCATGTCCAAATAACACAAGCAGTTACATTCTTTTTTAACACTGAGTAAATAAATGGTATTGATTTCTATATCAGTAAATAACTGAAAGCCAATAACAATCAAAAATATTTATATGAAAATGAATAGGCATTTTATTTAGACATGAGAAGATTTTATTTCATTTTTTTCTGGTTAAATTTCAGTGTATCTGTGACTATGTCAAGATGACAGAATCTCATTTAAAAGCTGTGAAGACAGTTGACAGAAAGTGCATTAAAAATTAGATTTTGAATTCAAAGAATGAAAGCTTTAAATCACTACAGGCATGTCTGTAGGACAAGATTGATACCAGATGCTATTTAGTACATGTTATTAACAAACCATTCAAGCCTTGAAGGGACCTTGTCACTACATAACTTCTGTCTATGTAAATAAGATTGAAGCAAGAATTTATATTGCCAGCGATATCGAGCATCCAGTACATCAAAGAAACAGGACAGAAAGTATTGCTCACGTTAAAGAAAGTACTAGAGAATACTAAAATCTATGACTTTCTCCTGACTTTGCTTACACACATAAATCACTCCACAGTGCCACAAAAAAAATCTATCTCATGAAAGGCCTGGCCAGCAGAACTATTCTAACACTTGCAGTTGTCTCTGTGCTAAGAAAAAGGTATTGCATTAACCAAAAGTTGTTGTGTTATTACAAAGTAGCATATGTTAATGCAGATTAAGCTGAGTTTTAAACTGAAAATAGATATCCACTACAGGACTCATCAAAAGTCCTTTATTTTCCCTGTCTCTCTTTCAAAGGTCTGCTGCTCTAATGCTATTCACTAATAACTGTGGTATCCAACACTCCGTGCTCTGGGGAATATTGTGCTAGCAGTGTGAACAGCTGAATTCTGGTCTTCCCTGATCCTCTGCTCCACTGATACATCCATTCAATGTTAATGTGACCCTCCTGCCTTTTCCTGTGGCCTCCCTAATTTGTCAAAACAATTCTCCCTTGCTTTTCATCTTAGTCATTGCAGCCACACTTATGTACAAATCTCTTCAATGGGATTGCCTGTGTTACCAAAGGAGGTGTTGATATCAGACATATCTGATACCAATTCTACAAATATTTTCTCTGTTTCATAATCTTTATTACCCAAAAAACCACCAGGAAGTCAATCTGACTTTCTTTCTCAACCGCTGTGGCTGAACAAAAAAGTTTTCAGAAACATCCACTCTTAGTGAAAGAGAATGCATCACATCTTTACATAAATCTACAATTCTGCTGGGTTTTATTTTCTTTTCTTGGTTTGATTTATCTGACAAAATTTTTAAGCATGAAATAAATAGTTATTAGCTATAAGAACCTGAGGAATCTTGGTCATCAGAAGATTTGAAAGCAGAGTTTTGATGGGTTGCAATTTGATCTTTAAAGCCCTATGTGATTTTTTTTTCTTTTTTTTTTTGTCTGTGATAGTGTTTTCTTACTGACCTACATCCATGATAACTACAGTAAAATACCTGAGCTGCAATCCCATTTTCACAAGATGAAACAGCAGCTGGCAGGTCATTCTCTGTGTGAGGAAACTTTGAAACTTTCTTGTCTAGAAAAAAACCTGATATTTGTCTCCATTCATTGTCAGAATACCTTACTGGGGTTGTTTGTATTCCACAGGAAAATGATGTGTTTTGGAGCCCATGAAACTGATGGAAATCTCAAAACAAATATTCTGACTGCAGGCTATACAGCCTTTCCCAGATCACTTTTCTCCTTGGCTGTTCTGTCCCAGTAATCGGGAGACTCTGGGCTCATCCTGACAGAAAAGGTGGAGCCTGTTTCAGCAAGGGCAATTAAAGGTGTGGATCTTCTGCAGGGTTTTACCATTCCATGGCTGGGCTCAGGGGTCCTTTCTTGGCTTCTCCAGCACCAAGGACAATTTCCTCCCCACCCAGTGGCCTTCTCTGGTGGGCTGACTCCACCAGGGGACAAGGGAAGGGCTACAGATTCATTTATCTGAACTTGTGTAAAGCCTTTGATGTGATTCCACACAGCATCCTCCTCTCTACACTGGAGGGATGGGTTGGATGGGTGGGCTTCAGATGGATGAGGAGTTGTTGGATAGTCACATCCAGAGGTGTCAGTGGCTCTGTTCAATGGACATCAGGGACAGGGGGTGTCCCTGAGGAGCTGTGCTGGTACCAGTGGTGTTTATTTGATCTCCTCATCAATGACAGAAATGAAGGGATGCATGTTTGCAGGTGACACAGAGCTGAGGTACAGAGACGCTCCTGAAATATGGGGTCATCCACAGGGACCTGGACAAGCTCCAGAATCAGCCCTTGGGAATCTCCCGAGGTTTAACAAGACCAAGTGCTGATGTTTGTAGTGACAAATAAGACACTGTTCTTCCATTGAAATTTAGAACTGACAGAAAGTCTTCTTGCTGTTTCTTTGATGAATCTGGGCCAGAGATTTCACTTTAACACAGTGCTTACAATCTGGATGTGATGCAATTCCATAATGTCTCCCTTTTAATTTATTGTTCTTATTTTCTTTTAGCCTCCTACTGATCTGTCAGTTTGGAATTACAATGTTCCTAGATTTGCAGATGTTATTGAAATATGGTGATTTATTGAGAGCTGTGTTAGAAAGGGTGTCAAAACACAGGAAACAAACTTTCCCCAGTAGGTGTGGATGTACATATGATATGTCTTTTTCTTAAATCACCTTCTATTTGTAAATCTATTCATTGTAACATCTTGCCCTTGCGTGAATATTACTATCTCATCCCAGGCTTTACTGAAATATGTATAAATGTCCCTTGATTTGAACAACATGCAGCAGATTTAAATTCTGCAATAAATTTCAAATGGCAGAATTAGCACTTCAAGTTCTTGAGAGTAACTGAGATTGCAAAGAGCAGCTGTGTTTGATCTAGTCAGCCCACAGGCCATATCCTGAGAGATTGTAACTGCATCAAGGGGGAGAGGATATTCCTGTTTGTTTCCCAAGAAAGAAAAGAAATTAGCTTTATTTTACTATGGAAGGAGAGCTTTGGTTTGATTTTTAGGACTGTCATAAAACAAAGATGACCTTTCTAGAAGCACTGATGTCATAAGACCTTAACCCCTGAATGCTCATGCAGAAGTGCTTCCCCTGCCCTCCCCTGATGATGAGATGGCTCAGGGGTGCCTGGCTGCGTTTAAAAAGCATTTCCCAGTTGCTGGCAAGGCCAGGGGCTGGTGCTGCAGCCAGGTGTGGGCAGATTGCAGATTCATCCCCATCTCATTGGCATTCCTCTCATGGCACTGCTGCCTTGAGACAACACCACAGGCTGAACTTTCTCCTGCTCCTCGCAGGAGGTGAGCCTTGTCCTGGGTAATTCACACACTGCTTTGTGCTGCTGGAGCACGGGGTGGCTTCTGTACCCCACTGGCTTAGTGAAAACCTGGCAATTTGTGGCATTTGCTGGATCTCTGATCAGATGCCCTGCCTAGCTGAATTACTGCTGCAACCAACAATGAATTTAAAGCACCAACTTAAAGCTTATGAGCTCAAATAGCCTCACATGGTTCATGCAAAAATTAGAATCAGTGAAATGAAAATATACAAACCCAGACCTCCTCCCCTGAGTGACTGTTATTAAGCAGAGATTTATAGCCAAAGCCCCATCGTGTTGAGGCTGGATGCACTTTTCAACTAACAAATATTTCAGCCATTAAATGATATACTTTACAACCTATGGAAAGATTGCTCTAATCTGCTGGTAATATATATTTCATTGGAAAAGAATAAATTCCTTTTTGACAGAAGTTTTAAATTCCAAGCTGCTGAAATAAAACGTTGAGTACTGGCATCTGTTTATTGATGGCAGGTTTTTTGATAAGATGGTATGGTTATTAATATTTTCTATAAAATCATGAGAATCTCATCGCTTGGGAAACTTTCCAAACAAAGTTGAATCTAAATTATGCAACACCAACTTGAAATTGGCACACAGTCTTTTCTATATGATAGAGGACAATTAAATCAGAGATAATGGAAGGAATAAAATAATCCAAGCACAAATCACTAGAGAAATTACTGAAGAAATGTAGCATACCAAAACAGGTGAGAATGAGCAAATAAATATTATAACTTCAATTAAATAATAGAGTATTTAATGGACTGGAAAGGGATGTGGGAATTAACATTGGCTGATATATTTCAAACCACTGAATTAAATCCATAATATCTGTTGTGTTGCTATATTTTAATATCTGTGGTTGCCTGAAAGTCATCTTCTAGGAAACAACAACCCCCCCACAAAGATATATATTTGTCAGTAAGACTACAAAAGTGCTATTTACTGCCACCAGAATCTAACTGGAACCATTTTGTGCAGCCACATACATCAGGCAGGAAGAACTCTTTCAGAACAACAATATTGGTTAAAAATCCTGCAGTGTGGGGGGAACTGAGCTGCTGCACCATGGGGTTTGCACACGGGGAGGGGTGAACAGACCTGGGAAAATTCACAGATTTCTTCAGCAGACACTGCAGCTCAGAATGCAGGTGTTGGAAGAGCTGCTGAAGAGCTTGGCTGAGGCTGTGAGGGGTCTCTGATAACACCAGGGGTCTCTGATAACACCAGGGGTCTGTGCTGGCCCTGCTGCTGGCGTGGATCTCTGCAGAGTGGGTTGTGGAGCACCAACTCTCTGAGCAGGCAGCTCTTCCTTGAAATTACTTCAAATATGACAAAATATCTTCTCATCTAAACAAAAAAAAATCCACAGGAGCATTTGACGAGCAGGGGGATTTAACTCCACAGCAAATTGATGGAAAATATTCACTGGTGAACATCAAGCACTCACAGGTGGAGAGGGGTATTAGTTTTGTCTCATTTATTCCGATTGCTAAAATATTCCCCAGGTGCACATCCTGTGCACTGCGTGGCTTTTCCAACACTTAAAGTGAAAACACACAGCCATACACCAGAAATGGCTGTTCCTCTCCTCTTTGGGGTATTGCAGAACAATGTTCATTTCCCCCCCGAGAACATAATGCTGAGCCCAGTGGAGAGAAATAACAAACTCTGGGAGTTGCTGAATTCCATCATGTGGACTTAAGTTCCATATTTCAGATACAGTTTGTAGCTAGTATGGTTATATTTTATGGTTATAAATGCTGCTTTTCTTTACAAGAGACAAAGTTACCTCCATACACTAATGGAATTGCCATTAAACTATTTTTTTTTCAGTGTCTCCATATATTGCACACCACTGAAAATCTGAAGTAATCTTTTCTCTAATTTCTGAGTGTCTCCTAGGCCTCATTGACTGCTCCTGTATGTCCCATCTGCAGAAGCAATTAGCACTGGTTTAAGAGCATAATGTGGTAACGAGGAATTTTGGTATTATTTGGATGCTACTGCTCCTCTAAGGCACCTGGTCCATATGAGGAGAACAAACTTACTTAAAAAGAAAACAAGCTCATTCAAGAAGAGATCATTTGGAACCACACTTGCTCTGGTTCCATTTTTAGAATAAAGAAAAAAAAATGCATCACCTCACACCTTGGAAAGCCTTTGTAGCCCACCAGCTTTCCTTAGATTAATGTTAGATTTATACTGAGCAACAAGCCTGGAAAATATATGCTACCTTGCACACTCAGGACACTTCACTTTTTACTGGTATGTATCTTTTTTTGTGCTTTTATTTTTCTTTTAAGATGTGCTAGCTGATCTCAAACAATGTATTGTTGTGCTGCTTTTTTTTTTGCATTTTAACTTGTCTTGAAAAATAGCCAGCAGTTGAGTGCAACTCAAATATTCACTTTCCAAAGCTTGACCAAATTACATTGCACATTCAATTTCTTCTACCTTCCAGAACAAGCAAATTAAATGTGATGTGTTGTGAGAGGAATAAGCTCAGCACTTGTATAAACTTCAATATTTTTCTGTTACCAAACCACCAAGTTGTTAATTAGAGAATGATGGAATCATAGGGGCTGGAGCAGTGTACAGAAACTCAGCTACTTGTACATGACCTGGAATTAAAACAGCAGCAGGAAAAAGGAGCTGGAGGGGAAAGACATAGTTCACAATTACTTTTATATATTATGTTATGCTATATATTTTATATTATCTTATATTTTAAATTATAATATATTGTATTGTATTGTATCATATCAATTTTATATATTATTATATTATATTATATTATATTATATTATATTATTTGTATTATTATTTACATAATTGAAAAATCCCTGACACTAAGCATTTTTATTTTGGAGGATGGAAAGTAATTTGTTTAATTTCTTAATTAATTGCTGATAGAATGATTTTTGGGAGTCCTGACACCTTTGAGTGAAGGGCGTGGGATGAGTTTCCAAACTGAATTTCAGCTCCTGTGATTGGAATACAACAGTTCAAGCACCTGAAATCTCTCCACCTGGCCAGAAATGCTGTGTAGTTAAAAGATATATTAAAGGTGTTCTGTTCTGGATGTACCTCCTACCTTAGGCACTCCTTTGACCCCTATTTCTGAATTATCAAAGCATGTCCCAATCTTCAGGCTTTATCTCCATAACCCCCTGCGAGGGTTTGCTGTTATCTCTGCACTCACACTGACACTTTATGTTTCAAGGAAGTACAAAGTCAAACTGATTCAAATGTAATAGTTTCCCTTTGGCCTTGGAGGCCCAAGGCAGCTCTTTCTAAACATGGTTTCAATCATGTTTTGCAGATTAAATGAATTATTCAGGTCTTTAAATCTACATTTTGCAGAAGATATTGCTCAGCTTGAAGATCAAATTATAAAAAGTCATCATTTCTCTAAACTGCCTCTTAATAGTGGTTTTGATTAAAAAGTCATGTAGGAAGTACACACCTTTTTAAATATATGGTTGTTTTACAATGAATAAACCTGGTTTTCTTATGTTCTTTAGGGGACAAAACTATCACCAGTTCAAAGGACAATGTGTAATTATAATTGAAAGTAGAGGCCAAACTTGTACATCTGATGGCAAAATGGAAGTTGCAGGAAGGATTTCCTATTCCCAGGTTTTCATACCTCTCTTATGGATTCATTTCTTCCAGAGGCTGAACACGAACTACATACAAGATTTGGTAAACTTGAAAAAAATCCAGTGTTCTAGGTAAGAAAAGAAAGAGGAAAGGAGAAAAGAGAACTGATTAAAGAGTTAAGTTCCAGTCAATGATACTTACTTGCTGTTGTTTTGCTTTCCAAATAAACCATTGTTTACAGTTTACCTTTTCATTGTGCTAGATGAAAAGGGAAGAAAGTATGAGGAATTAATTGTGGTATCCAAGATGGGAATGTTTGGAGACAGCAATTCTTCCAAAAGGCACTGGAATGAACACAGGTTTGTTTTTGTTTTTTTTTTCCACTAGAGTAAATGCACTTTCAGTGGAGTAAACCAAAATACAGGGTGTAAAATGAGAAGCTGGAAAGCAAATCAGCCAGAAATATAAACTCTTCAATATTAACAGTGGTTGCTGTATTACCCTTTTCAGGCTGAAGATTGATGAGCGTTTTCCTCAGGGGAAGGGCTGGCTTTGGCTGTGCCTTGTTTCACACGTGGATTTCTGTCCATATGCTGAGCCCTCAGTTGAGCCAGGACAGCTGCAGTGGGACTATGGGGACAATTGGATCAGAGAGGGGACAAAGTCAGTAGGAAAAAGGAGGAGGAGGAGAAGAAGAAGAAGAAGAAGAAGAAGAAGAAGAAGAAGAAGAAGAAGGACAAGAACAAGAACAAGAACAAGAACAAGAACAAGAACAAGAACAAGAACAAGGAGTTGTGTTGTTGCTATTATTATTATTGTTATCATTTTTATTATTATTCCAGTTCCCCATTTCCCTTCACTGCTCAGACTCCTTGTGTGCCCTCAGAAGCAGGGTTTGATCAGCACAGGGACAGGAGACACCCAGGAGGGTGGCTGGGCTTGCCTGGGGAGCCCTCCCAGAGCAGCTGCAGGGTGAGGAAGGAAGGACAGACACCTCTCCACCAGGGGACCCTGCCCAGAGCCCAAGCCAGCAGGAACAGGCTCCACCAGCAGCCCCAGGAGACACTTGGGGCTCTCCAGCTGGGAGCTGCCTGCTATTACCCACTCCAGCATCACCAGGAGAGTATCTAACACTAGGCACATCTTTCAGGGACAAATTTAAGTATTTTCTGTTCTGTCACCACCTGGGAGGGTTCCTTGCATCTCAGAAATAGCACCACATCCAACTGTGTGTCGTGGCCTTTGTTTTGCTCCCAAGGAGGGTTTCAATCCCCAATTTTCCTGCAGCAGTCAGCTGGCTGGGGGCTTCAGCAGGCATTTGAAACAGCTTCATTTGGAAGGATCCTTTAACTGACAGCTGAGCAACAACCTGCCAGTTCACAATTTCACTTGCTGCTCGGTGTTTTAGCTGCTGGTAGGAAAAAAGAAAGAAGAAAACATAAATATTTAATCAACATTTTTAGTTGTAAAATATGGTTTTAGGGAATACTCTGATTCACTGTCTTACTAAAAAGAAATGGATGGGGCGATTCTTTATCTGCAAAGCTCAGGATGGGGCATGGCCCAAGCAGAACCAGGCAAGCACTGCCTCTCCTGATTTCCCACTGCACAGGAAGAGTTACAACTGTTTGTTGCTCTAAGTGTCTGTTCACACCACTCAAGCTTGTCACATCCTGGTTTTCTGTGTTTTACCTACAAAATGCCCCAGGATATAATTTTGCAAGTGTACTTTGAAAATCATGGTAGAAAAAACACAGAGTAAACTATTAAATATTACTCCTGTTTCTTCTAGTCTGCTTATGTTGTTACCATTTATCCTAAGAGGCAATTAAAGCATTTATTTCAAATTATAGTCACAAATGTGACTTCTTTTTAGGCAGTGACTTGATTAACCTGTCAATCCTGATTATTAATTACACAAACTATTCATTTTTTGTGTTTGTTACTGCTCATGCTCTCCATCCCTGCTCCCCAAAGGAACTGGGATTGTGCTGCTGTTCCCTGAGTGGAAAGTTCTCAAATATGGGACCATCCAAAAATAGACACTAATAGTGAAATAATGATATGGATATCATACAAATATTAGGATTCAGGAGCATTTTCATAGACACGCAGCTGTTGTCTGAGCACTCCTGAAGACCACAGGAGTGTTATTTGCAGCAGCTTAAACTCTGTGCTTTGCTCATCCAGGGCATTCATGTCAATCCTCTGGCTCTTTGTTGTCTGTTCCTTCAACTCTCAGAACAATTCTGCTCAGTTCTTTGTGCTGAAACCCCATATTGGAGTCTGCTGGACAATACATTTGGGATCCTTTTCGCTACTGCGCTGCAAAGTAACCACACAGAGTAGGGATCTCCTTTTGCATTTAATTACTTTTTGGCTTAGTTTTTGCTCTATTAATAGTGACAATTAAAATTAAGAAAATATAACCAGACACAGAAAGTTTATCCACCTGAATAAAATTGGAAATTGGAAATATTTCCTTTAAAGATCCTGGTTTTTGGAAGAAGTTTGCCATATTGTGCCCACATGGCTATAAGACAAGGTTATTAAAAAGTGCTCATTCAGACGAGATGTTTTGCACCCAACTGCTTACAATCAGTTAGTTGACTATGAAACTGCCCAATTTCTGTGTGTAATCAAAGTAACTGTGTACACATTTGGCATGTAATTACGTTTCTAAATTGATTAAAATCCAGCCCTGAAACGATTGCGAGCGAAGGCTTGGCTCCAATGATTAGTTCTTAAAACTTCTTTCACAAGCTTGAGCAAATAACACACTTGCCAAAAAATGCTGCCAACTGTGAAAGTTAATTATGATAAATGTAACACAGTTCTCTCATCACCAGTGTACAGAGAAAAGCTTTTGCCTCTCCTAACTTTATTGTCCATCAAGACAAAGATGGCGCTTCAGGATTTCTTCCCTTTAACAAGGACAGATATGCCATGAGTGACAGTTAAATTTGTTGGAGGTATTAAATTGCTAATGCTAATGCATTTTACAATCTTCTGAACTGATTTAATATATTAGACTGTCACTCAAAGTCTTAATAAACAATTCCACACTCTTAGTTTAAAATCATCCTGTTAGACCTGGAGGTTTTCTCAATTGGCCTCCATTGTTAATGTGATAGTAGTTTACAAACAAATGACTTTTTTTCTTCATAGGTTAGTTCATATGAAACTTTAATGGCTTTTTCTCTTGTTTCTCTTTTTTATTTATTTCAAAACAGATGCACCAGAGCTTAATGGGGTGGATTTGTGCTTTAAAGCACCTGTGCTTGTAGCTAAACTTCTCCCTCTCTTGCAGATAATCTCTCACTTATTCATATTTGAAGAGATCTTTCTTCTCATTTTAGAGTATTGCAAGCTCAGCCTTGTGCAACTTAATATACTTTTGAAGAATGATTTCATTATGTTTATCCTAATATTGTGTAATTCCTCCATAGAGTGCCACTTTTGCTTCAGAGACCCATTAGAAGCTCAACAAGTATCAAAGTTTCATGTTTGCAGATGTGAAAAACACAGGTACTCATTACAGTTAATAGACTGTCAAAGGAAAGTCATTACAAATAAAATACTTTCTCTAATTTTGTAGGAAAAAAATAAGACAAATGAAGAATTCATCTTGCTGAAGTTAATTTATGGAGGAAAAAACCTTGATATTTTTGATTTTGTGGCTCTCAAGTATGGGAACAGCACTGGCATCAAAGGGTTTGGATTATTGTTTGGGTAAGTATCCAGATTTTGATACTTTTGCTGTCTGAGTGTTAAATCAATATATCAGATTGCTGCCAAAGAAGAACTTGCAGAGAATTCTACCTCAAACTGGTATTAATAAAACCTCCTTCTGTTTTGTTTGTTTTTCCTTATCTGTGTGATGATGGTAGATTTCTTCTGTGAATAGATGCATAAATTATTTGTGGTAGGATCTAAAATCACGGCAACAAATACAAATTTTTCTGACAGCTCACTCCATAATGTGCTGCTACTCATTTAAGAAAGCTTCATCTCCAATCCTCACAATTTTCATTACAGACTTTTTAAATTTAGTTAATCTGAGAGTATTCCCTAAGGCATTCTCTCTTTTTCACAGCTACCTTTCAGGGTTTGGACTAAGGCTGAGAGTGGATCATAGAGGAAACAGAACCAGTCAAGACCAGCAAGTTTATTGAAATATCAGTAACTCAGCCACCTCAGGATGTGTGGTTTTATTTGATGGACATGATCAAACCTCCATTTTGCTAATACATGCAATTAACCCAAATGTCCACATGTGAAATTACCTGGTAATTACCAGGTCACTTATTCAGAGGACTAAAACTATAATATTTAAACTGAGTTTCCACCTGGCCTAAGATCCTGAAGTTTACCAGAGCTTGTCCTACCTCTGCCCCAAAGTCTGTCTTGCAAGGTTTCTGATGCTGCCAGAAAACAGTTTGTCTTTGTTCTGTGAATTGCTATTTTTATGTTATTGTTTATTTGCTTACAAATCCAGTAAAATCAAGAATAAAAGTATTGAAGGGCAGAAAAACTGAGGCTATTAGGCTGATTCAGTCTTTTGTTGGGATAATTCTATATAATGGTATGTTCAATACATTCCTACTTCTTGTTTGGTTTTCTCCATATTCAGATCATCATGGCTATAATATATATGAAATATTTGGATCCTTAAGTCAATGGGCATTGAAAATTGAGGGCTGGCCTCTCTAGTTTGTGTTAGAGTCAGCATCACTGGAGCTGCATCAGACTCTGCCAGCTGAGGATCTGTCTGTCTGTCTTTTTTATTTGTACTCTCATGTTGAGTAGGCTTCTCCAAAATATGAACTGAAAACTTGGATCCAGTGTGGAACTAGATCCTTAGCAAATATGAATATGACATGGCTTGCCTTTTTCAGAACTGTGCAGACATCAAATAAATGAAATACTTTTTGAAGGTTCCGATTTGGTTTTTCTTTCTTACATTAACATTTCTGAACCTGTCATACCAACTTGTGAGCTGCCACATCTGGCTGAATCAGGCACATCATTTTATATTAACCTTATCAAGCAAAACACAGCATTACTGATGTTACTAGATAAGATATGTTTGTAAATGTTGTGATTTTGGGTTTGGTGGGATTTTTATGACAGGCACGGTCCCCCTTCTAGTTATCATCAGTTCTGGGTTTTTTTGAGGTTTGACATGAGCAGTAAGGATTCTGACACCTGATAGTGGAAACTGTGTGATCCTGGCTGCAGGAACAGGTGGTCTGGACAAGCAGACCAGTCACTGATATTTGCTGACCACCCAATACACACAGAAATTATTTATGTGTTGGGATAGCTATCCCCATCCTATTTGCTCCAGATGAGGATTTAAGGAATTTGTTTCTGCTGGACAAAGCGTCCTTCATCTCCTACCCTTCCAGGAGCCAGTCAGGCTTTCTTTGAAAGACTGGTTTAATTAGCACTGATTTTTGCCTTTGCCACCATAGACTCAGTTTCAGAGATCTGAGAAGCTGTAGGTGATTTTAACCCCTGTCTGTCATCCCTGTAATTAGATCCAGTGCATGTGGAGTGATCAGAGATCAGTTCTTAGTCCTGACCTGCTCCACTGCAAGCTGACAGTTCCTAAGCCTTGGTAGGAAGTGTAGGAGACCTTACATGCTGTAAAGATCAAGATAATTTTATGTTAAAAGATGAAATGCCATAAATGTACTTTAGAAAACTCATGAACTTCATGCCAATAATGTGTTTTTGATGAAATAGGTATTTATCTAATGAATATTATTCCAAGAGCAGTTACAGAAAAGATAGTGACAGGCACAAATGTAAGAAATGGGCAGAAGCTGGCTGAGACAGCATAGAAAAATTCAATCAAGATAATACCTCTCTATTTTTATCTGGATTCCATTGTCCAGGTTCCCATTTTCTTCATTTCAGCATTACAAATCCAGAGAATTTGGATTTTAAAAAGAGGATGCCAAGTATTTCTTCTGTTCAATTTGCAATTCTATGAACCCCAGACAGGGTCTGTAGTAATAAAAGATAACAATTATGAACTGGTATAATTCTCATTACATGGCTGAGCTTGCATATATTTCAAGCTGTAACAGCGCTGGCCTGCCATTAGTGTGGGATGTGGGGGAGGCTGCTGAAAACAAGCTCCCCACAGGATGGCTTTGTTGGGACAGGAGCTGGAACAGCTGCCTTGCCTCATTCCTTGTGGGAACCATCCTGCAGCCTCACTCTGTGCAGAAATCCCAGAGAAGCCCTTGAGCAGGAGCATAATTGGGCCCTGGTGCCCAGCTGAGCACATTTGATTTCAGTGCCATGTTTGCAGTCTCTGTTTGGGAGGTGTCACCAACACAATGCCACGGCCATCATTCATATTTCTTCTTGAAACAATCATTTAGCAATTATTTTTCCCCCTGTGTGTGTGTTTCAGGGAGTACCTCAGCCACATTACAGAACAGAACACAGAGTCAGCACTTTCCCACAGTGTTTAACACCTCTGGTACCTGTAAACCTTTATGAAGTGGCAAAACTGGGCTCTCCTTTCAGACTTTGCAGGCAGCTGAAAATAATAAGCACACTTTCCACAGAGAAGCCATTTTTACACAAAATCATCACTAAATTTGTTAGAAATTATGGTTGGCAGTTCAGTAGACTTTCCTGGTTTTAAACAGGAAAGTTGTTTTGTTTTTGTTTTTTTTTTTATTTAAAGGAAGTGGATACTAAAAATTACATATAGCAGCTCTTCATATACATTCCATGTGAAATCTTAAAATATAGTCTTTGAAAATATCACTAGTGAGTGTTAAGGGAAAGAGATTTATCCCATATCTTTCAGTGAAGACTAACCCATATATTATTATTATTTTTGATTGAATCAGTAGTTAATGAGAAATATTTGCAGACAGCACACAGCAAATCAATATCTTTGTTTCTCCTGCTAATCTTCACTCTACAGATAATCAGCCTTTAGAGGACTGAGAATTTGAGACTATTAGAAGGTAAGGATGAAGCACTGACAGCTCACTCATTTCCTCAGGCAAAAATATGTTAGGTCATTTTTTGCATGTGAAATATGATAGGGATATATCATCAACATTTGGTAAATAGAGAGGGTTTTAAAAATTGCATCTGAAATACTTGACATTCAGCACGTTTTTTGAAAATGATAAAATCATAATTGTAAAAAAGACCCGCAGTATTGCCAATCAGACGCTGGCTGTTCTGAGCACCCTGGCACATATATCTCAGTGTCCCCCTGCAGAAGGAGGAATGAGCATAAAGAAAAGAGCAATTTTCCTGCCGTAAATTGGAAACTCTGCCAAGCAGCTATGTGATCTACCATCAATCAGTGTTAAATTCTCCTTAGCTGCAGAAAACTCAAGAACTAACTATCACTGAGAGATTTCACATGGTGACTAATGGTTTATGACAAACACATTTAAAATCTGCATAGACCAGCATCAGTTTAAAATATAACATGAATAATAAGCAATCCTAAAGATATCCCAGTGTGCAAAATAAGACATGATCTCCTCAGACACATATTGTACATAGGAGATTACCATTCCAGGAGTGCACTCAGTATCAATACAGCACCGAGTCATGCACACGATATGACTTTATTTGGAATAGCATCTTTCAGGCAGTACGTGCTGCAGTGCCGTGAGGCTGTGCAGCAGGATGGGCAGGTGGTAGATAAAGGGGGAATGACAGCTGAGTAAAACACTGGGCTGAATCCACACTTGCTCTGCTCACATGAGGAGCCCCATTAAGTAATAGTGAAATCTTGAGGTGAGGAAGGTCTTCTCCTCCACCATGTCATTACTGAAGCCACAACTAATGCATCTGTTCCAGATGGCAAGTGTTCAGAGGAATGGGAGACAGTGCTGTCCCTTGCATACTAAGCTGGTCATTCCTCAGTGCAAAGATTCTGCTCATTCCTGTTTAGTTTCCCATTAAAAACATTGTCTAGCTGCATAGTATGGAAAAATATTTATAAGAAAGGAATATATTAGCTATGAAAAGTGCTTGCACTTCTAACTGAAGAATAGGTTATAAAACTGGATACATTTGTCCTATATTTGGATTTTCAAGCCATCAGGTATTTTATTTTATTTCAATTCCAGATTTATATTTTTTATGTAGAACATAAAGTTCATCATTTTGAAAATGGCCTTTGTGAACACTATGATATTTTGGGGTTTTTAATTTCTTTCTTTCTTTCTGGCACAAACAGAATGCCACAGGACTCAGAAGGAGAATAATTTTTTATTGTATTTGGAATAGGGTCTGTATTTTGGGCTTGGTGAAGCTAGGCAGGAGCCACAACCACTTAGGGCAAAGGAATCTTCCCTTTGAATGGACACACACTCTGAAAGAAACATAAACTGGTGAGGTCAGAGCACCCAGGGCATGGTGTGTGATCCTGAGAGCACAGGAGCTTCTAATAATTACCAAAGTGAGATGGCAAACCCTGAATAAATGTAATGACACCAAATAGCTCCAGGCTGAAGTGCAGCTCCCCCTGTCCCAGCAGGAATAAAAGAACCTAGGGGGAAGTATAACAGAGTGGATTAAACGTGGTTAGGTGCAGTGTTTATAAGCTGTGGTGTGATCTCTCAAATACTAGTCTGTCACTATGTCTCCCCATCCATCTTTTTGCCTTTCCAAATGTAAGTATTCACAGGCAGTTTGCTTAAAAACTTTAAATGCTGAGATTATCTGCCTCTGAATTGTGACTTTCTGAATCTTTGAGGAATCACTTTATCTAATTTTCTCTCCTCTGACCTGAGATATCTCATATTTAAATGGTATAAAATGCTATATATGTTAAAGACAGAACAGTAGAGGCACAAGTTGGGAAGTCTGTTTCAAGGAAAATCACAGGTAACACAATAAACACAAAAATACCTTGTGCTTGGGCTGCTTGTATACCAGCAAAAGGACTCTGTTCCTCCACCTTAATTCTACAAGAGCAAACAGTCTGCACATAATACTCAGAAAGCAGAGACTAGGGCAGTCAGAACAAACAAGAGTAATTAAATAATCATCCCATTAGTTGAATTATAGTAATGTCTCAGTGATTTGACCCTACTTTAGAGCATCATTTCCATTTGCAGAATTGCTAACAAGGGATCAGGACCAGGGCAAAAACGATTTGGTGCCACTCTGGCGAACTCTGAGCAAGCACAGAGTACCCATTTGGGATGAAGATGCAAGGAAGGGGGAGCTTGAAAATGATGTTGCCAGAAAATATTCCAGGGCCCTGAATGCCAGTGAAGACCTGCCTGTGCTGCTCCAGCACCTTGAGGAACTGTTCTGAAGGTTATGGAATTTCTTGTAGGGAAAGTAGGGGCAAGTACAGAAAAAAACATGGCCAAAATCCATTTCTGATAGCAGACTAACTCAGTGTTGAAAGAAGCCATAAAGTTTATCAGATGAATTGTATTTCCAATTATTGACTCTTCCAAAAGAAAAAAAAAAAAAAAAAAGAAAAAGATAATATTTTTAAAAACTCAGATTAAGTGAAAGAGTCAGTGTAGCAAGAGAGATGAGCAGGCAGCAGGATATTTGCCATCTCTCCTTTGTGCTCTCCTCTACTGTTAGCAAAGGCCTCTGATGTATTATCATCATATTATCTTCCATTGTTTTTAATAAGGTTTTTTATGAGTAAGGAATTTATGGCTGTATGCAAATATTCTGTGAAGCTAGCAGCAAAAGAAAATGCTATTTACACTGAAATTCATGTACTGACTAAAAAGCATTAACAATAGCAATTAACAAAAATGGAGATTGTGCTGTTTCCATCTGTATTTTGCAATTCACAGCAAATGATAGTCACTCAGCAAGGCATTAACTTGCTAACGTTCTTCAGTTAAAATATAGAAGTTCTATATATTTTAAAGCATTTTTTATCAAAGAAGTCCAAGCCCCCAAATCCTGTCTGCTAAATAATTAGAAATCATTAAGTATTTGAGAATATCCAGCCCTAAGTGTTACTTCCCTGGGAGGAGTTCCAGAAAGGACTCAAGGGAGGCAGCTTGGCTTTCCTTTTATCCCAGATGGGATGGAAAGGAGCTCTGGTTTGCATCAAGGCCATCAGCAGATTCAGGTGTTCCTCTCGTGTTGTCCTGATGTCCAAACACTGCCCAGATTCCACTTTTTATTGTGGGACACAGGGAAAGGAAGTGCTGAGGTGTGGTGGTGGAGAGACACAGAGCTACACCCTCCCCTCCCACCCTCTTTCTCTATAAACACAAGTAGAGGTGTGTGGAGGGAGCTCTTACAAGTCGTTTCTCTGCAGCTCAAATACATTCATTAGCTGGACACATTTTTCACAAAATTCTGAACCCAGAGAATCGAATTGCACAAATACATTTTGCTTATTTTTAAATCATCAGTTCTGAGGAAGTGTCTCCAATTCTACTGAGCAATCAGGGAAATCTCAAAATCTGTGAGGATCATGACAACTCTCCCTCCAACACTTTACATACCTGCCTCATCTCTACCTGTGGAGCAGCATCCAGATGGATAAATGTGTCTTCATCTCCTTCCCAAGTGACCTTGCAGATCCCATTACCCTAAATGAGATCAGTCACTGCACGCTGGCTTTGGCAGCTGCAGCCCCAGCAGCAGCACTTCCCAATGAAAGGAGCCTGTGCAAGAGAATGAGCCTGGGTTTGGAGTTTTGAAGATGATCACAACGACATATGGTATCTGAATTTGTGAATATGCCAGAGCCAGGCTGGCATAAGGACACATATCAAAAACTGAAAAAAGCCTCTGTGAAGAAGGCACAATTTCATGTTCATTTTTATTATACACTGCCAGTGTTTACACAGAAGCCTCTCATCCACGAAAGTGAAGTTTATTACTATCAATCACAGAAACAGCAAACAAAAATGCTGAGATTTTATGTACAGTGCTTCAGTCTGAGGGTTTTACCACTTCTGTAGGCAGCAGTAGTTATTTTACTGGCAAATGGTGTCATTGGGAATATGTTGATCATCTGGCAGTGTTGTAACATTCATAAAATATCAGCCTCCCAGCTGAGAAACAGCCACAACAACACAATGGGGCAGATTTTCCTTTGCACTTGGTTAAATATTTATGCTGGGGTACCTGTTGCCACTGTCCTACCTTTGTGCAGAGCAGGACACTAATCCATGAATGAAATTGCAAGTGCAAAATCCAACTACCAGCACGACCAGATTTTATTCTCCCAGTAACTTTCCCTGGTCAAGAAGGTGCTGTGGATGCAACTGTGCTTTGTGTACTTTGAAAGAATTTGAGAAAATATAAAAAAAATCTTCAGTTGCTATCTTAGTATAAAAAACTGCAAAAGACAGCAGATACCCAAACCTCTCATATGGTGAGGGAAGAAAGAGACACCTTCAGAAAGCAGTGAAACCACCTCAGGCCTGCACGGTGCTTTGAAGATGTCTGGCTCCTTCCTTTGTGTCCAAGAAGAGTCCTTGCTGAAACATTCATGGCACTTACAGAAGGTTGGGCTTAATCTAGAACTTTGTTCTTGAAATAACATCATGAACAATGTCTCACCAAAATCCCAGGAAGTGAATGGATAGGACAGCTGGCATCACACCAACCTGGTTTTAAAGCACCACCTGCAAGTGAAAATACTGAATTAAAGGGCTTTCTTTTAAATGAGAAGTAGGCACAAGTAGCTGATGACAGCTTCTGTTAGAATGCACTAATCATGGGGCTGCAGGGTAATCTGCATTCTTGTTCTCTTTCTCTGGGACTTACTGAGTATTTAATTATTCTGTGTAAAGTGAAATAGCTTCAACAGAAGGGAGAGTAAGATGAAAATCAATCCTGTAAGTCCTTAATGGTAGGGTAGGTTCAAATGTTGTCAGGCAGAGGAAGAAGCTGAAATTAGAGCTGCTAGGAATGGATCCGTTATCTGATCAGCTCCGTTAAGTGGAGAGCTATGGAGAGCTCTCCTCCTCTCCTGAAAGCACCTATGGGATCACTTCAAAGGAGGGGACATCTCTTTTCTGTGGGAATTCAACTAGGTTCTGGCTTTCCTTCCAAATATGGGAAAATGTGTTGGAATATCTTTTATGACCCATCCAAGTTTGCAAACACAAAATAAGAAGCGCCATACGGTGTCCAGCTAGCTCAGATCTATAACAGATTTTGTTCTCTCTGAGGGCAGCTCTGAGGCTGCCAAATGCTTGATAAGCACCAGTGCATTTCCAGACTGGGCTGCAGAGCTGTGCATGTCTCTGTTTGGCTCTGCAGACAATGACCTCCCTTCCAAGAGGCAGTTTTGTGTTTGCCTCAAGGAGGTAGGGACTGGTTGGAGATGTCTCTACCATAAACCAGTAGCAGTACATCCAGTGCTTTCTTAATCAGTGGATATCCCCACAGAGATATAGTGAGAAGGGAGAGGAGTAGACATCTTTCAGCTGCCAGCATGATGGCCAGCGAGGCTGGCTCCTCTCCTGGTCCCTGCTCACAGCTCAGAGAGGGGCCTGCTGGCTCTGCTCTGGAGGTATCTGCTTCCCAATTTATCTGACAGGTGGTTAGCTATTAACATGAATAAAAGTTGTGACCTGTCTGCCACTTCCAATAACTCAAGTGCTATATCCCCAATCTGTCATGTCCCTGGCAGCCCTTTTGTTTATTAGGAAATGAATTATTCATTAGGAAAATTTGTTAGAAAAATGTGCCTTAATTTTCATCATTTTCACTGTAATCCACTTTTATCCCTTCAGTGGCACTTTCCTTTGCTGCAGCCTGGCTGATGCAGCAGTGCATGGCACAGGAAGGAGGAGGACACTTTGTCACAGACTTGTGCAAGTTCAAGCTGTGCAGGGATAAAACACATTGTACAACTAAATCCTTTCAGGATAAAGAAATGGGTGAGGGGGAAAATGGAGGACAGAAATACACATGCATTTACCACACACTACAGCCAAATTAACCCTGCCTGTTTAAATCTGAAGGAAAAATAACACCTTTGGGAGTTCAGAGAGGCACAGTGACTCACACATACTTCTCTTTTCTGAGGCTTCTTACTCACTGCTCCATACTCAAAATGGCCTTCTCCTTTCTTTCTCCCTCCACTGCAAAAAAATTGATTTATCCCCAACAAGGAATAATTACTTCCTTGTTTCCCACAACCAAAAAACCCCCTGTGTTTATACTCTATTTGAAGTATAAAATTTAGTCTTAGAATTTTTAATGGTTCTTACAAAAGCAGCTTACAAACCTGATGCTAACCCTCCATCCTTTGTGGAACCAGTAAAAAGCCCTAAAGAATACATGGAGCACAGATCCTGTTTCCATGAGCTAGTATTGGGGTAGCCATGCTGTCCTCATGTTAGGTTGGAAATTTCTTATGCAAATTGGACTGCAGTGCTCACACCACCTGTTACTATGGCAGCATTTATCCAGGCTAATAAAACAGCAAAGTCACTAATCAGATATTATCCTATAATGTTGAAAAATGAAATTACCATTATAAAATTTCATCAAATGGACATGATGGAAGTTAGGAAGCAACTCTTACACACTGGAGGTGGGCAGACAAATAAGGATACATATGCAAGGCTGATCCTGCTGTGTGTGGGATCAGATGAGGCAGAATGGCTTGGCCATCCAAGTTATTCCAACCTAGGTTTCCTTCCCAAGCAGCCATCTATCTTCCATGCAGTTCAGATCACGTTATTTTAACCTCAGAGTTCACCCTTTGGATTGATAAGTCTGCCTACCTGAGGGGCTTGGAAGGGGAGTAATTTGTTGTAACCATCTTCCAGACAGTTTTTGAAATAGTCTTTTATACAGGTGAACTCTGTGTGCTGTACATTTTTCACTCCTGGGCTGTCCATTTGTTTGCTCCCATTTTCCAAGTCTGTGTGGCTTTGCAAGGAAAGTGTCAGAGACTAATGGCACAAGTCCTTGCTAATTACTGCTAAAATTCCCATGTCTAAAGTCACTTAAGGCACAGAAAACTTGTGGGACATGAGACAAATTAAGAGGTAAATCTGCCAGATCTTAATTGAAGGGTATTTTTTTTTCTGCAGGCTTTGCTGTGCTTTAACTGAATTCTGGAGGACAGAATTTCCAGTGGCTGTGCAAACTGTCACACTGAGAAAGATCATCTGTTGCACTCCAGTCTTAGCTCCACAGAATAGCAGCCCATTTTTCATGATTGCAGCTTTGTGTTAGCTGCACCAGGGAGATGTTCTTCTGGCACATTATTCAGGAAGATGTTACTGGACAGGTAAGAATGTTGAGGTTAAATTCAGAGTTAAAGGAAGAGAGAGAGAGGCAGAAACTTTTTCATACCAGTTGTATAAAGAACGCAAAAGCTCATTTGACATTAGATGAATGGAAAAAGAAGAAAATTAAAAGGATGTAGGATAGAAATGCAGTTCTCAAGTATTGTTCCTGCTCAGCCTAAGCACTGTAAATGCATGTCAATTGTCAATTAACCTTGCCTGTTTAAATACAGAGATGGGCAGATGACTCTTCTTTAATTTCTGCTTTTTTTCCTAGTTCAATTTCAGAAGCTGATTTTCAATGTATGACTATAATGGGAACTACATGGGGACAAAGCAAAGGTCTTCCTGACCCAGTGTCCCACCCCTGCAAGCAGCTGACACAGAGCAGGCTCACAGCAGTGCTTTCCCTGATATTTTTCAGCCTCAAATGATTTTAGCTCAGCAGTGCCCCGTGACAGGGGTCTACTGCTTTCAGTAAACTGGCATCATTTTTTATCCCACATTTTTTGCCTGTTGCCTTTAACATCCATTCAGATGTTTAGTTTTTCTCTGGATGCTCTCATTTCCCACCCAGTGCAGTGACTGGGGCAATTGTCTGGCAAGGATAAAGCAAGAGCATGGCCTCAAGCTCAGCTGCTTTGTGGGAGCAGAGAATCTGAGGGGAATTCCTGCAGCTTTTTCTGCATGGGGAGCCAGCTGCACCTTGTCCCCAAGTCAGCCTCAGCTACATTTGAAGAAAATAACCTTTAACAGAGAGACAAAACAAAACAGTGGAAAGGTGACTGTATTTTCTATGAGGCTGCAGATCAAGTCACAGGTAAAGAATAAACAGAGAATTATGAAGCACCAAAAACATGCTTCAAAAGTTACCAGATGGCATGAGCTGTAACTTAACTTTTCAGCAGTCCTGCCAAGAGCTGAAGTGAATGCAACACAGTACAATATCATTTGTAGAAAAACAAAAATCAGAGAGTTTCTGCCATAATTGTTCCATGATTCAGCAATTCACCCCGCTAACTGCTCCCAATCACACATAAACTCCCATAAATTTGAGGAGAGATTCACACACATGCCATATGTTAGGATGGATGCAAAAACCCCAAGGATGTCATTGGGGAGCTCACAAGGCCTATGCAGAACTCAAGAAGGAAAAGAGTGAATACAAATTGGCAATATGTGTTTTTAAGAGGAAGGGCATGGGGAGTAGGTTTTTTAAGCTCACGATTAACTCGCAGCAAGCAAAGGCACAGCTCTTCCTCCCCAGGACTGTCATAAAGCAGAGGAGCAGCTGCCTAATCCATGGGCAGGGACAAACCAGGAAAGCTTAAAAATGAGACAGGTTAATGCTCCAGATTTGTGTAACCAGCTACCTGAGGGGTCACTTAGGGAACTTCTCTTCCCCAGCACAACACTCTGCAGTTACTCTTGCTGCAGCTCGCAGAACCCAAGGCCAAACCCAAACCTGAGTTACACTTTGTGAAATGAGGATTCACCACTTTTGACTCCTTTGAGTCACTCTGTACCTACAGTGGCATCACAGATCAGAATCTGGCCCCTCACTGTTTAGTACCTGCTTGGATTTAGACAGTAAATGAGCTTTAGCTGAAGACAAGAGCTATTAATTCCCACCTTTGTTCACACAGAAAGGCTGATAAATGCCTTTGTGCATTTATGTACAAGATAATGCAGCTAAAAAGTATTCAGCATGTGCATAAAACTGCAGAGAGGGATAGCAGATGATTTTCAATTCCTTCTTAATAATTATAATTAAGCACACAACTATATTATGATATACAGTGTATTATTTCCCTGTTTTTCTCTTTCCTCCGTTTTTTACAAAAGCTTAAGGGGATAATTGTTCTTTGGGTGCATGTATTAGATGTTACTAGTGGTTTGATTTTGAGACTATTCATTCCCTGCAGAGTCTTCAACACTGGATTTTTAAAAAGCAATATAAAATAATTATAAATTCCCCACGTAATTAAGTTCATTATAGCACTATTCTCAGTTGATTTAGTCTTCTGTTAGCCATCTTGCTTTTCACGTTTCAGGTTCTGAATTCTGTTTAAATTCTATTATTGGGGAAGAGGCTGCTTTTTCTCTTTCTCAGAGTATTGCATGGAACAAAAGATGAAGAAAGAACATTCATTGTTAACTACTCGTTTCAGAGGAAATATATTTTAACTCCAAACCTCTGATTCACCCCTTCATACGGTAAGTGCAATTCTGCTAAAAAACGTATTTAATTTTTTTAAGTTCTCCTTTTCTCATCATCTTATAAGACTCCCAGAGGATGCAGACCAACATCTTGAAAACCACTGCTGGTCCAAACTCCTGTCTTTTGGACTGCTCACTGCTTTCCCTTTTCTTCCAAGTCTCAAGTTCTGGTTGCATCCCTAATTTCACTGACAACAGGGAAAAGTAGTATTCATTACTGTGTTTGGAGTATTAGCATTTTTAAAGCTCTGTTGGGAATGCAACAACCACCTTTTATTAATAACTAAATTCAGCCACCAAATAAATATAAGGAAGAACTGTTCTGACTTAAAAATTGCTAACTCTGCAGCTCTCCCAGCAGGAATTCCAGCAAAGACACACACAGTGGAGTCCAGGAAAGTGAGAGGTGCTCTATAATGAGGACATTTTCAGATTGCAAGGTGAGACCTGGCACTCTCAGCTATTTAGAAGCAATTAACCTTTTTTTGTGGATGCTGCAGCTGGTCCGACCTGTTCTCCCTGTTTGCACACAGCTCCGAGGGGCAGAGGGGGCAGTGACCTGTCTGGAACAGCATGTGGGCTCCAGGAAAATCTCACCAAGTATTCTGCATTACCCTTTACCTATATTTTCCCTTGTGAGGAATGGAAATGTGTAAAGACACAAGAGAGGGTCTGCAAACATCACAAGAGCACCAGGAAGGTGAGTGAGCCAGCCAGGGCCAGATCTCTGCTTCATTCAAATAAAGCAGCTGATCCCTCAGGCTGTTCTGACCTGATGTTATTCAGAATCTGCCAAACTAAAAAAAAAAAAAAAAAAAACAAAAGGGAAACATCCCAAAGTGGAAATAAAAGATTATAAACAATCAGGCTCCGTTGCTCAGATTTTTACCAAAAACTACCTTTAAAGTCATGCTCCAGAGCTAATGTCAATCCAGAGCCACTTGTCAATCCACTGCTTTTGGGGGCTGAATTCCCTGTGTACAGAAAGCCATGAGAGCTGGGAAACACCTGCAACATGGAGCAATAAAACAAGGTCTGGGCTTTCATTCAGAGAGCTGCAGTTGGGCAAACTGCTCGCCAAAGACATGATTTAATTCTGACATTGTCATCCTGCCAGACAGAAAGAGAAGCTAAAGGGCATAATATGGAGCCAGAGATTACCACTAAACTGACATTTTCTTGAATTAAGATGGATTAAATTTTTAAGTGGAAGAACTGTTATTGCAGTAGGACTGATAGAAAATATAACTCTCAAATTAGAGTGAGATTCAAGAATGATGGGACTGCTTGAACTAAATTTCAAGTGCGAGATTGAAACCATATTTGTGGGAATTTAGGCCATTTATAAAAACATCAGTTGATATTCTTATTTAAGTAATATATCACTTGTCCTATCTAGCAACCAGTACCTTGTCACCTTCTCCACTTTCAATCACAGGCAGAGTACTTGTCAGGAATCAAAATATTATCTGCACCTCTGAAAATGAAAGAAAACAAGGGAATATTTATACTTCCAAGGACCCTAGAAGACAGGTTAAAAAATGGCATTTATGGGCATCATTAAGCACAAACATTTTGCCATCAATACTGAACAGGCCATCACTGACATGACAAAATCAGTCTGTCATTCTACCTCGTAAAAACATGGTCATAATGCTCAGGGTACAAGGGAATTCTCTTTATCTGCACATTCAGAAGGTGTCTGGGTGCAAATTCCATGATCAATGCAGTTTCTGCTGTTCCAGACAGGGTTCTGGAAAGAATGAATGAATGAATGAATATTGGAATGGTCAGTGTATGCAGGATCTTGCATCCTTGAAAATGAGAGCTCCTCTGGACAACATGGGTCCATCCCACAGGCTTCCTTTCAAGAGGAAAGTTCACTGGAGGCTGGATTCTCAGAGTCAGATTTAAAGTTGGATGTGGGCAGAACCGACACATCTAAATGTAAAATTCTAAAGCAGGATTTTTTCATTCAGCTGCCACCTAACCCTGAAAATGCCTCATTTCTGCAGATGAATCTCCCAAACTTTAATTTCTTTCATTGAAAGCCCAGAACTGCAGTGATTTGATTTCTGCCCCTAAACTTAACATGAAGCCCCATCAAAACACCAGTCCAGTCTTTTAGATTTGACAAAGTCCCGCAGGAGACTGAAAACTCAGAGGCACTTCTAGGGGCACTTCAGCCAAGGAAGCCAACAGTGACTACTTCCTTCTAAAATGTGCTGATATTCATTGCATGCCCATGTCTATATGGATGAGGCCACCACCAGCCTGGAGTTCCTTTCAGCAAAATAAAATGCTAAAGAAGATGGTTCAGGAGACTGAGACGACATTCTAAAAGAAAATACCTAAAACGGCTTGTTATAATCAGAAAAAAAACCCAAAACTTTTTAGATTTTTTATAGTTATTGCTACATTTCTGTTCAACATAACCAAAACTGAAGTCTTTGCCTTAAGGGATTGTAGTATTCCAGTGGACTGGAATAAAAGTCTCAAAAATGTTTCTCTTGCAAACAATGCAATATGATTTATGTTCAAAAGCCATTCAAAATAAACCAGGTTTTCAATATCGAGTAAAAGTAGAGGGGGTTTTACACCATTCTCATTCTCTGACCCTTAAAGAACTGCAAAAATGTTACAGTTGTGAGAAAGTGCCTTTAATTTCAGTGGGTGGGAAGAGCTTACTACAGCAAATATGATTTGAGTGTCTCTGACACTTTTAATGCTCAGCTGTTACTCACAAGATTGAGTGCAGCTGCTGTGGACTGCTCCTGCTCCACATTAATACCTCCTTCCTCTGCTCCTTCCCTGAATCCTCCATGCACCTATCCATCCTTCACTTGCAGGGGAGCCTTATACTAATTACACTTCTCAGAGCATTAAGAAGATCGAGATGGATTTATCGAGTGAGCAGGCTCAAGGAAAAACAGTTGGGAATGGCTTGCAGTTGTTGATTTTTTTTCCCATTATTAAGAGCATGTGATCAATTTGTTTCTCTGAATTCAAGGTTGGATTCTCCAGAAGATTGTGTCGGGCATCTTAATGTTGTTGCCATCCTTTTACAAATGTCAACAAAAAGTTAAGAAAAATTTCTTTAATAATATAAATAAAAAACAATGTCACAACATAACTGAACAGATGTGGTAACAAAAAAGACCTTGATGTAGCACATCTGACTGCCTTCAGCAAAGCACAAATGCATGTAAAAGGGAATTTTCCCATCTTAATTATACAGATATAGAATTTTATTTCTTTCTTATGCCCACTGAATCGAGAAGCATCATTGATTTATCTACCACTAAGTCACTGTTTGTAATACTTGGACCACAATATCACAAGCTTCCTGAAAAATTCTAATAAGGACATAATTTTCCAGAAATTAAGTTATTATTCTCTTGGAAAACAAACAACTTTTGTGATACTGATCTTTAAGACTTATTATAGGATAGGTATGGGAATTAGGCAACTGTTTTAGCCCTTGCAGGAGAATTATCCTCAGAAGCAGACCAATCTATTGTAACTATTTCACCTTTCCTTTCTTCACTCCAAAGCAGCCAAGATTGGTACTGTTTGTGCAATAAGGTGAACACCCAAGCCACCGAGCTGACATGGCCAGAAAAGAGGAATGTGCCAAATGTAGGAGTAAAATGGGATGTGAAATAAAATGATATTTCCAAATCAAGCTGAAATCATATAGGTAATTAAATACCTGTATGTACACAAATAGTAATACCTGGGTATCTAAACAGCATCCATTCACTTGGATATTAATCAGTTCACCTGAGCTTTTATATGCAAAGGGAAATGGAAAACAAAAAGCTTTTACATCTACTAATGGTATTTGCAAACCTCATCCCAACACATCAGGAATATAAAGTTAAGTCAGAGGTATTTAAAATTTGTATCTACTTTAATCACTTTATATTGGTTCATATTATTTGCTGGTTTATTGCCTAAAGTTGAATGTGTCACTTGTGTACTATTTACAGTCACCAGAAACTTGTCATGTTTAGAAATATTAAAGTGTCCCAGAGCACATCTCTAATTGAATATTCTTTCTGATACTCATGAATGATTAATGGCAGGCCCCCAGCCACTTACTGCTGAATTGTAGATTCCTGAAAGAAAAAGAGGGTATGTTTTCCTGATTTACAAGATCAAGTTCTGTGTGGCAATCAAAATTTGATCTAAAAATGGTCATTCTCTGGAGACAGGTCTGCTTTATACCTCATCTGTGACCTGACTGGGCAGTAAAATCATTCAAAAAAAAAAAAAAAAAAAAAAAAAAACCAAAACAAAAAATCCATGACACTCCCACCACACAAAAGGTGAATGCTGTTAACAGGTGCGTTTTGCACTGCCAATATAATAAAATTTTGATATACCAAAGTGAGGAAAAATGCTGAAAATTTTGAGGGAAGCTTCAATAACAAGGCATCAGCTGGACACCAAGGAAAGGTACCCAGATTGAAATATTGTGTATCCTGTGCAGATTTTGACACCTCATTTCATCTGTTCCTTGTCCTCCCTTTGGGAGGGACAGCTGGTATAGTCTACAGGTTTCCTCATCACTTGCACTGTGGCTCATTTCCTGAGTTCTGCTGACAAAATATGGGCTTACTCAGTGAGATTTCCAGTGATACAGAAATGACTCTGTTAAATGTCATAGATAAAACACTCTCTTGCCTTTCCCCACCACAGAAAAAAACACGGAAACACTGTGCCTGGCACAGATCTTCCCAGACATCGATATCTATCTTTCTTGCACTTTTATATGCTCATTTTTAAGCTGCTGGGCAGGATGGTGAAGAAGGCAGCAGAGTACTCTGGACTCTAATTCACAATTTAATGTGTTCTTCAAAGAAAGAGCCCTTTGTATTCCTGCTCCTGTACACAAGTGAGACATTTGTACCCTTTCTGTCATTCCTTTCTGCAAAATGTATCAAAGCAAGGCTATCCTATAGAAGGAATGAATTAAACAGGGCTCATAGGATGGGAATACTGAGATGTGCAAACAGAATAATTCAATTTCACAGAATGACCAAATGGCCTGCATTGGAAGGGACCTTAAAGCCCATCCAGTGCCACCCCAGCCATGGCAGGGACACCTCCCACTGTCCCAGGCTGCTCCAGCCCCCGTGTCCAGCCTGGCCTTGGGCACTGCCAGGGATCCAGGGGCAGCCCCAGCTGCTCTGGGCACCCTGTGCCAGGGCCTGCCCACCCTGCCAGGGAACAATTCCTAATTGCCAAGATCCCATCCAGCCCTGCCCTCTGGCACTGGGAGCCATTCCCTGGGTCCTGTCCCTCCAGCCCTTGTCCATGACATTCACATTCTTTGGAGAGAGAGGCATAATTCTGACTCTCAGGATTTCTTGGAGAAGCACAGAGAGAAGAAGAGAAAGCAATCTTTATCTCTGCTCCTTTGTTTTCCCCATGTGGAATGTGGTGTGGAGATTGTTTACCTGAAGTGATTGCTGGATTGGATTCTGGCGAAGGTTGTTTGGGTTCAATGACCAATCGGATCCAGCTGTGGCTCAGACTCTCAGCACACAGTCATGAGATTGTTAGTTAGTTAGTTAGATAGGTGAGTAAGAAGTAAGTATGTAGAATAGGATAGTATCTCTTTAAATAGTATATTAATGTAATATAGTATAGTTTTAATAAAGCTATCCTTCAGCCTTCTGATCTGGAACCAGATATCATCATTTCTTCCTGCGTCCGGAGTTCACCGCATTTTTACTATACTTGTCAATTGTCTCTCCAACTTCACTTTAGAAGGGAATGTCATAATTTCACTTTAGAAAAAAAGAACGTGAAAGGTTTGGTGCATTTTATGTTTACGGAGAGACTCCAGAAATCTTACTATATTACAGCATCGTGGGAACCTTTCAAACTACTGAATGTCCAAACATGGCAGCTTTACAAATAGCTTGCCACTGAGCCTAATTCCTTTCATGCCTTTAAGGTTATCTTCAAGTACCCTAAAATGTTCCTGGTTACTTTTCTCGAGCTTGCAATAAATAGGAGGGAAAAAACACTTAGATACTGACTTCCTGAGAACGCTCTCCCTCTGTAAGTGCATCACTGAGGCTATCATGTAAATGTATAAATTTAAGCTCTTTCTATTCAGAAGTTTGCTCAACTGATGAAAAGGAGTTACTTGTTATGAACATCATTAAATGAGTGAAAAAATAAATTGAGACTTTTCCATTTGCTGAAGCCAATGGTACCACCACTGTTAAAAGCCTTAAGTAGTTTATGCCTGGAGGGCAAACATCCTCCATGCAAGAAAATTTTAAGGAGCAAGATGCATTTGACTGCAATCTATTTACAAAACAAATATTTCTGAACTCAAACTTTTCATTTTGCTGTGATCTGGAAAACCTACAAAATGTGGTGGATTTTTTTTTTGTTTTGGCTTTGGGGTTTTTTTTTGTTTGTTTTTTTTTTGGTTTTTTTTTGTTTGTTTTTTTTGGTTTTTTTTGTTTGTTTGTTTGGTTTAGTTAGGTTTGTTGTTTGTTTTTTTTGGTTTTTTTTGTGGTTTTTGGTTTTTTTTTTTTTGTTTTGTTGTTTTTTTTGGTTTTTTTTTGTGGTTTTTTTTTTTTGGTTTTGGTTTTGGTTTTGTTTTGTTTTGTTTTGTTTTGGTATTGTTAAATTCTGGTACTTTCCATGCTCCACAAGTCCAAGCTGACATTGTTTATGACTGCATGGTAAGCAATGTGTTTCACCGACAAGAGTACTTCACTTACTAAGTGAAAGGAGTTTTTCACTGATGGCATTTTGAAATTAGGTAGTAAAATACTGATTTAAAAATTAGAGTAAACAAAGCTAAGGAACCACCTAGGGCTGACAGGAAATTCCCAAAAGCACAATGGAAGAAGCCCTCTCCTTGTAAGGTCATGACAAACCTACTACGTTCCACACATTTTTATTCCCATCCCCTAAAAAGGTGCAGCAGGTAAGTATAGAATTATAATTCTACAAGCAATCCTGTTGTTTTTAAGCTTGAAAAGTATTTAATCAAATATAATTTAAACAATATTAGATGTGTGTGGTAACAAATTCGAAAAATTAATCTCCCCTTAAGATCCATTTTGCCGAGGCAGTGGTTTAAAGGTGTCAGATTAAAAAATGCTTTGCTAAAGCATTTGAAAAATCTTCTTTTAATTTAGACGTGTATTTATTCCACTGCCCTGTTTTTGATCTAGGCTAGAATTGTCACACAAATACAATAAAATCTGTACTTCATCTTGTTATGATCAGGGAATGTGTGTGTAAGAGACACAGGGAGAATGGTCTTGATCCCCTTAGGCTAAAGTACATTCCCTAACATTTATTAGGCCTTTATAATGTACTTTGCTGGATTTATTATCTCCACCTCCATCTACTTCTGCCTGAAGAGAACAGTCCTAAAATTGCCCTTAAAAGAAGACAATCATGATTCTTAAAATAGAGCATCCTTTCACAGCAAATCAAAAGTGGAGAACAATAGCAAGGGGGCTGTCTTCCCAACCTTGCTGTGTGAAGTTTTCCTGCTGGAAGTTTTAAATGAAATAAAAATCAGCCTTTACAATGAGCCTTTACAGATAATAGCATTGGGCAATGACTTTGTTGGGTTGCCTCTTTTTAACTTGTCTCTTACCAGGCTAAATGAAGAAATAGCCTGGTTGAGGGAGAACTAACTTTATCCAGGTTACAAGCAGAGAACCACATCTAACAATCTGCAGAAGAAAGCAGTGGCACAGAGCCTGAATTATTTCCCAGCTCTCCATGTGAACACATCCCTTTCTCACACGTGGGGTAACCCAGATGACTCCCAGGGGAAAGAAGTCTGGGTCACTTGGAAACTTACTTATTGTCATCACTGCTTTCTGCCCTCCAAGACAAATCACAGTTTAGCAGAAGATTCTCTAATTCAGCAATGAAGCCATGAACAAAAGTTATGCGACTTGCTCAAGGAAGAAAAAATAATCCCTGATCACATGCAGGGTCTAGTATTTACATGTCTAGGAATGTCAGTCTAACAATAGTTCTCCCCTGGAAGTAAAGTAAAAAATATTATTCAAATTAATTTGGGGTTGTTTTGGTTTTGGTTTTTGTTTTTTTTTTTTTTTTTCCAGATCAGTAAGAATGTCATTCATAGGAAATAATGGATTTTTTTAGAGGTTCATTCTATGTTCACTCTCTGTTGTGTCGAAAGAAATAAAGTAAATAAGTTTCTGCTCTTGGAAATACTAGACTTCAATTGGTTTGCCCTGAAGCTTCTCAAAACTTACAAGTGTATTCTGTGAAATGTCTCAGATTAATTCTCCTCTTGCTGACATGGTATCAGTCAGAAAGACTTATGCTGAAATCAGTGGGCCAGTATCCTAATGCTGCCATCCCATTTCCACATTATTCTCTTCATTTGATTTATCTTGAGGGTGTGTGATAGAAAATTTGACTAAAAGATTCATTTTGTTCCTTTCCTGCACTTCCCTCATGTGCAGCCACCCAAAAAGTGTTGGTCAGCTCCCTGCAGGAAAGTTGTATACAGGCCAAAATCTAAGGTCAGGTAAAGATTCTCAGATTCTGGCTTTAGCCAGGAAATCTGCATTTCCGCATCCCAGTGCACTGGGTAGGTCATGCTGTCCTACATGACCTTAAGTTTCTGTTTGCAGTGCCCAGACAATTCCCACAGCTTGTTGGACCTGGGAATAGTCTCCAGAAACAGCATATTTGGAGTGCAGAAACACTAAAGAACTTCCTATAACACCTAATTTTCAGCTTATTGCTCTCACATTATCACGTCACATATTTCATCATTATCAAGTACATCTTCAAATTAGTTTGAAAATCTCCACTTGTAGGTTATCTCTGGGCCTGCCCTTCTAACAGAGGAGCTTTCTTTGGAATTCCAGCTTAGATTTATTCATGGCCAGTGTAAACAAAGCTGTGTCTATGCCTTAAGCAGCTCCTTTAGTGCTGCTCATCCTTCTTGCAGCCAGATGATGAACTTACACACCATGTTATAGTCATGTTAGTCATCTTTGCATTTACAAAAATAAGCAAAGGTCCCCACTTATCAGGGAAGTGGAGAGGCCACGACTGTCTCAGCATCTTCACATGCCAGAGCTCATCAGATAAATCAGACGCTCAAGCGTCATTAAAGCTGGCTTGAAATTGGCAACTGCTTAAGTTTAGCAAAAAGATTCAGATTTTGTGAACTGACCTTTGGAAGTGAAGCCTGCTCCTCTTTCCCTGAGCGAGCAGCAGAGTCAAGAACTCTTGAGAAGGCACAGTGAGGCCAGGAGATGAGCAGAGGTGTCCCAGGCACAACAGTGGCCCCACAAAATAAGTGCCTTCACCTAAGGCATGCTCCAGCTCCTGCAGTAAAACAGTGGAGAGGCTGCAGCACCCTGGAGTTTCATGACATTATTCAGGAGTACTGGTGCATTTTTAGGCAGAAGTACATTTGGAAGGAGTATCTGCCATGGAGCCTTGACTAGCATATTGAAAACATATGAGAGTTCTCTAGAGAGCTTTGAGAGTTCTGCTCAGTGAGGCTAAATGATGTCTGGAGCCCCCACAAGCTGGTTCCTCGTGATTCCAATGCTGGCAAACTGTTCCCCCTAGAATTAGCTGCAGAAGCTCCAGAATTTACAGTCATTTTCCTTCCAGGCTACAGATAAATTGAAAATTGGAAAATTCTTTTCTTCTCTCAATATTTCTTCTCAGAAATTCAAATGTCTTAGGAGAGGATGAGGCTAACAGCAGGATGGGAGCTGTACTTGTGTGTGACATTCCTGGGGACAAATTCAGAGACAGCTAAGGAAAACAATGGAGAGTGGGATTCAGATATCTAGGGGATTGGTATAAAGACAGAAATCTTGGCTGTGTACAGAAGCCAATATAAATTTAATCACTGATTCCAAAGGCCATGTTTTTTATCCAATATCTGTGTCCCAACTAATTCCCAGATAAACCCACAGAAGGAATCAAATGCTTCATAAACCTCCTAACCTGTCTGAGAACAGGAAAATCCTCTGGAAGAAGCATGTTCTGGTGCACAGTGGCAGATATGGCAGAAAACTCTTTTGTTAGCACAGGAAATTTCTAGAGCTTTACTACTTCCCTTCTCTCCAGCTCCTATCTTTCGGTTCAATATAATGACCAAATTTGCATCCAAACAAGTTTGCATATTCTTGAATTTTCCATTCTGTCTTCAGTGTTGCCGTATTCCACGGAGGTCTCATCTTGCACTATGACACATTTATTACCAGATGATAATTGAAAAATAGAAGAAATGGCTTGGAGAGCAAATGGAAGAGAGGCAGATAATTTTAGGATTCAATTTTCTCTGCATTTTTTACTGGTAGGCATAGCATAATACTGCAATAGAATCCAATCAGAAGTTCTCTTCTGTCACATTTCAGTGAGCTAACAGTGGCATGTCAAAACAGCTACAAATCTGGAAGATTTGTTTTTGCTGGAATTAAGAAGAGGAAAACCAAAACTGTGAAGAACAAATATAAAGGGAAGGCAAAAAATAATTGTTAAACAAGTAAAGGATTTCAATTATGCTTATTGCCACCTTAGTTTGCTTTTCTTCCTGTGTAGCAAAACCCTCAATATCATATTATACACAATTAATTCAACTGCTGTAATGAAATTAAACATATTTTTATAATTTTTATGTTGTAATTAAGCAGTAGCATTAATATTGCCTGTCATTTGGCAAACAAATAATAAAGCCCAAATCTAGTTCAGAAAACTCAATAAAGTCTTTTTATGGTAACAATGAACTGGGCAAGTGAGATGCTGTTTGTGTGGATGGGGTGAACTCAGTGAGCAGGGTACAAACAAACAGAAAGCCTCAGTGTGTATGGGGGGGTCTTCTTCTCATTCCCCAAAGAAAACAGGTAAGAAAATCCACTTGCTTGTTTCTTTCACCATGAATTTCCCAGCAGACTTCAATTCACTACCTCTTTATTAAGATTTTGAGGGAACTTGGCCTTGGCTTTGCATGCCACACCAGAGGGGTCTGTGCAGTCTGGTGTGGCTTTACTGAGTCAGGATTTACCTGGGCAAGCCTGGCTGTTCTGGGAGCTGAAGGGCACCTGGAAAAAGTCACACAGGGTGCAAAGACTCTGCACCATGAAACTTAACTGTGGGACAGGAGCATTCCTCTCCCTTCTCTGCTCTGCTCTCAGCACATCCTTCCCTTGTTCCAGCACCCCCTGTGTGCCACCTCCACCAGCCAAGCCACAGCAAGGGGCTGGGCTTTCAGGACTTCACAAATTTGCAGCTCTTCCAAATTGCAGTAGAGACACTGAAAAATTCCATCTACTGTTGGTGTGAGCCCAGAGGAGGCTCCAGGAGGAGCAGAGGGATGGAGCAGCTCTGCTGGCAGGAAAGGCTGGCACAGCTGGCATTGCTCACCTGCACAGGAGAAGCTTTGGGCTGAGCTCAGGGTGGCCTTGCAGGGCCTGAAGGAGCCCCAGGAAAGATGGAGAGAGACAATTGCCAAGGGCTGGAGGGACAGGACCCAGGGAATGGCTCCCAGTGCCAGAGGGCAGGGCTGGATGGGATCTTGGGAATTAGGAATTGTTCCCTGTGAGGGTGGGCAGGCCCTGGCACAGGGTGCCCAGAGCAGCTGGGGCTGCCCCTGGATCCCTGGCAGTGCCCAAGGCCAGGCTGGACACGGGGGCTGGGAGCAGCCTGGGACAGTGGGAGGTCCCTGGGACAGTCCCTGCCGTGGCAGGGGGTGGAATCAGGTGATCATTAAGGTGCCTTCCTACCCAGGCCACTCAGTGACTCTGTGATTGCTGATTTGATGTGTTTCACTATGTACACCCACTTCATATACCAACTCAAGATACAGGCACTTTGATCATGGGATGGTGTGGCTTAGAAATGCAAAAATATGATTTCAAGGAAGAAAAGGTCATAATTTAGAAATCCAGCTTGGTCTGCTTGCCAACCATGTCTTATCCCAGGGTTCCCCAGGCTCATCTATTCTTCATTTGCCTTTCCTATAATTCTACCTATGATCTCTCTTGTAAACATTTATGAGCAGACATTTCAGAAGCTTCATATTTTCTTTAACAAATGGTTTATATCATCTTTGTGAAGAGTGCTACATAACGATGCAACATCATACATTAATATTTAAAACAGAATGAAATAACACCTCAACAAGGATAATTTTTTCTCAGTTTGCTAGCTGTCTTAAATTTATTTGTGAAATGAATTAGAACAAGGAAGCCACAGAGATAAAGTTTCCTTGCATTTTTATGAATAGACAGCAAATTATTTTTTAGAAGAAATATTTGCATAAATGTCATTTTTTTCCCTTCTGAAAGGGCACCTGTTTCCACAAATTATAATCTGAAGCTCATTAGATGATTAGATGTTCTGGAAATATGATTTATAGGCCAGATCTCCCAATCAAGAGAGAAAAACAACACTGCACGAAATATATTCTTGAACAAAATTCTGCAGAATTGTAAAACGCAGAAATTGAATATTCCATAATTGCTGTTACAAGCAGACACCACTTTCAAAGGCAGCACTGCAGAAGCAGTGAGCAGAAATAAAATTCAACAAATGGCATGAAAATTGAGAACCAGAAGAGGTTTGGAGGTCACATCCTGCATCAGGCAATGGCAAGTTGTACATCAGGAGCCTCTGTAGGCACGTCTGGAGCTGCCCTGCTTTGGATGCACCCCTGGAGCCTTGGGGAACGTGTTCAGGGAGGGTAACTCTGGCTCTCAGGTGTTGTAGGAGTCACTGCCATGGCACCTGAGCCAGCCCTTCCTCACAGCCCTGGCTGGACCTGCACTGTCCCTCTGCTGAGTTGGCAGAACCAGGACACTTTTCCTGCGTGGTCACATCTGTGTTTGTCTCACTCCATGTCCAAAGGAGGGGCCCTCTCGTGCTTTGCCTGCTGCCACCTTCTAATTCTGTCACATCTCATTTTCGTGCTCTCCTGTCACAGGCTCCCCTACTCCAGGACCTTTCCAGGGAGGGTCTGATGTTTGCAGAGGTGCTGAGAATGCCCCCAGTGATGGACATTTATTTTTATATGCAGACATTCCAGAAATGTCTTTCCACCCTTAACCCATTCCTCTCAACTCTGTATTATTTTCCCTCTTGAATATTTCTCACACCAATTTTTCTTTTCATTTCCCTTAGGTCCCAGCAGGATCACTAAACCACAATTTACAGTTTCTGAAAACCGAAGGTACTTTCCTCCACTCTCACTTAGCTGCTTTGGGATTTGTAACTTATTGCCTCCTTTTTTATTTTCTTACAAAAAAGCAACATGTCCCTTACATGATGGCCTACATAAAACAGTTTTTTATAGACCTGGGGTCAGCATACAGCTTTTTAGAAGGCATTCAAATTTGGTTTGGAAACTGAAATACTTGTATGCTTCATTTTCAAAAGAAGGAAAAAGCATCAGTCCTCATTTTTAAGAGAAAAATGGCTCAAATCAACAAGCCCAGTCTTGGAAGTTCACAGAGCTTTGTGCCAGTAAAAATAAAAAAATCTCATTTTGCTTCTTGACTTTTGAAGAACTGAGCAAAGATCCCTTATAGAAGTTGGCAGGGTCTCCATGAATTGGAGACTATCAAAGTCTGTAGGATACTTTTATGCTGTTATTTGTCATAACATACACAATAGCACATCCCAGGAGTCCCAGCTACAGTCCTTGTCGTGGTACAAAGTTCTGAAGGTACAATCTAGCCGGATAAAACAAACAAATCATAGAAAGGGACAACAGCATTGGGATGGTGAAATGGCTCATCATGCAAAATCAAGGGAAAAACTGAGCCTACCTGGATCCCACCTGGTTTAGTGCTTTCTTTAGTGGACCATCCTATCCTCAAACATTTTCCAGCCCCTCTGGATTTACCACTGCTTCCTATACAGCTGTTAACACACAAGGAGACTGCAACTTGCATGTTCACTCCTTCATGATACAACTGAAAATAGTGTAGGTTCCTTAGCTTAACATCATGTTTAATAAGAGTTACACTTTAATATGTCTGATATTAAGTGCCGAGTGACAGCAATAAGATGTGACAAATATATTTTGAGCCTGAGAGACAAGACTGTTCTGTATGTCACCTGCATTACTGTTATGTATAAGGATGCAAATAGTTGATGACATTGGGTAACACATGGGTGATACTCAGTAAAATTATGTCAAGGTAAATTTGATTAAGTGAGAGTGACACAACCTGATTTATGGATTCCATTGACTTGCTATTTCTTCCCTGGCAGTGGGAATAATATTATTTATTTCTGCTGAATATAACTTTCCCCATTTACCACATTCTGACTCTTGTATTAAATGGGCTCCATGATAATATTATTTATATTACATCAGTACCTAGAAGGGCCAGTTAGGTCTTCTCTGGGGCATGCATAGTAAAGCACTACTGCCAAGAATCCTTCATTGCTGAAGTACTCAAGTGAGGCAAAGGGAGGTTAAAACAAATGGATTTTCATGTTCTACAGTAAAAGACACACTGACATCTTCATGCATGATTTCTTCATCTGCTCAAGTAGCTCTGGAAGACTTTTTCATCATGAGTGACATGCAAGGTTCAATCTGTAACTGGTCTTGCTCGCTTTATTTTGGCACTGTTTGTACCAGCACTGATTTCTCTCTGCTGCAGCCTCCTGATGTTTCCTTCACACAGTGTGTCACAGCCTGGCACTAATGATGCCCCAGCCTGGGAAAAACACAACGGGGCATGTTTTCTTATCACCAAATAAACCTGCTCTCAGATTCTGTTCCACTAAACAATTTTTAATGAGACCAAGCTGTGTTATAATGTATTTTGTTTATATGTCGGAAAGAAATAATTAGTACTGAACAGGATCTTGAACACAGCTCTAGAAGAATTTCACAAGGTGGGGATTTTGGAGGTCTCTAATCCAGCCTCCTTCTCAAAGCAGAGCCATATTCCAACAATGGGGACTCCAACACTTCCCTGGGCAGCCCATTCCAATGCATGACCACCCTTCCCATGAGGAAATTTTCCCTGATATCCTGTCCCTGTTCCCTGGGAGCACAGCCCGACCCCCCCGGCTGTCCCCTCCTGGCAGGAGTTGTGCAGAGCCAGAAGGGCCCCCCTGAGCCTCCTTTTCTCCAGGCTGAGCCCCTTCCCAGCTCCCTCAGCCCCTCCTGGGGCTCCAGCCCCTTCCCCAGCTCATTCCCTTCCCTGGCCACGCTCCGGCCCCTCCAGGGCTCTCGTGGCCATGACGGGCCCAGAGCTGGCCACAGCCCTCGAGGTGCCTCAGCAGGGCCAGCACAGGGGACGGGCCCTGCCCTGGGCCTGCTGCCACCCAGGGCTGGCACAGCCCAGGTGCCCCTGGGCTCTGGCACAGCTGGGTTTGTGTCCAGCCCCTGGCACAGCACCCCCAGGGCCTTTCCCAGCAGCAGCTTTCAGCCCCTCTGCCCCAGCCCAGCCCCATGGGCTTGGGGGGACCCCAGGGCAGGACCTGGCGCTTGGCCCTGTTGTCCCTCAGCCCATGGATCCAGCCTGTCCCGATCCCTCTGCAGAGCCTGTAGAGATGGTGCAGTCTGTCAGTGTTAGCTCATTTCAAGATGTTAAAATAACATTTGACATCTTGGGCTGGTGCACAGCCTCAAGTGAGGAAGGGTTCCCTCACTGGTGTGGAAGTTGACAGTGGAGAATCAGCCAGAACTTCCAGCTGCTCTCTCCATCCAGACCCTGTCCTAAAGAGTGGCAGGTTGAAGAGGAGCAACCACAGTTTGGCACTCTGAGAGCTCTGCTTGCTCTCACAGCGTGCAGGAGGGCAGGGCCAGCAATCACTAACGAGGAGCTCCGGAACAAAATGACAGGCCTCATGTTCCCGGGACACCCTGCGAGCGGCACGCGGAGCAGAGAGGAACAGCAAATCTCTCCCACCACAGCCACGGCCACCTCTGACCCTTCAAACAGAATGGATTTGGCAGGAAAGGCTGGCCACTGCTGGTGCACCAGCTATCAATATATTCTTAATAGAAATGGCTCCACCGGCAGCTGAGCCCACCCCTGCTGCCACAGAGAACTGTGCAACACTCCACCAACAAAAACCTGCTCTAAAAAAGTGCTGATACATATTATAAATAAAAGGTTTAGTGGCAGCTGTCAGATTACCTCTGTTGTAAAGTTGCTCCTTTAAATTTACATCACTGCAATCACAAAAACTGTAATTAAAAGCCAAGTAAATTACTGTTTGCATTTCTAATGCAGCAGCAATTTCAAAACAATGTGTCAATACAGAGCAACAAAGAAATTGTCTATTTTCAAAACCAGAGAGAAGATATTTTATTCTGTGATACATGTGTGTTTCCCAGTGTGATTTTTCTATTAATGACACCTCATAGCAAAATAGTCCACTCTCCTTACTGATCATGTTAAGCTGTTGCCATGGAAATATGAAGACCCTACTATACTCAGATGTTAACTCTTAAAGCACAGCTTTACACTCCTTTAATATCAATTTTTGTTTAAAAAGAGAGCTCTTGGCAATGCAGAATTCAGTTATTTTCCAACTGTCTAGCACAATGGCTGTGTAAGTAAGACAATGGCAAGGGCTTGTTTCAGGGGTGTTGTAGGAGAGCACAGCCATTCAGAAATATCCCCCCACATCATTTCCCTATGAATAGGGAATTATGAGAAAAGTGACAAACAACTCCACAGACAATGGCAGGAGTACTTAATCAGCCAAGTTCATTAAGGAGGAGAAGAAACTGAGGTATGACTAAATACTGCTACAGCTTTGTCTAGCACTTTATTCCCAGGGGTAAAAAAATGATTACATTTTCTCCTCTCCCACCCCCAGATACAGAATTTCTTTTAGAAACAAAAATCAAAGTCAAAAGGAAACAACCACTTTAAAACCATGCTCATATTGTCTCTCTCTGGGTTTTTAGTGGGAATTTTTTTGTCTTTTGTTTTGGGGTGAGAATTGTGTATTTTTTCATTTGGGTTGTGTTGGGTTAAGGGTTTTTTTAAGAAGTTTTTGGTCATCAAGGCATTGAAACAAGAACAGCTGTAAATGGCTGTCTTGAAGTTGGGGAAATGAAAGACAACCAGGCTGTGATTCCAGCCACATCCCCTCCTGCCATCCTGCTGCCTCCAGAGATTGTGCAGCTCTGCTCCAGCTGGCTGCTTCAGCCAAGGCAGATATTTGGGCTGTAGCCACCATGGCAAGGGATTCTGTACAGCAGCTAAATAAATTCCACAATTCAGACCACTTTTCAATTTAAATGACCAAAATGGCGTAGTCATTTTACCTTTTTCCACAGCTCCTGCTTATTTCCAGGTGAGTATTTCTGACTAAATAATTCTCATGCGTGCAAATGCAATTGAGCTGTGAGGAAAGTCATTCCAGACATCCAGTTCCAGTCAGCTGGAGAACCACCTGACTCTTCAGCACCCCCTTATAAAGGCACAACAAATGCACCCTGTTCTTGGTAAGACATCCTGATCTACACAGGTAATATCATTATTATGAACAATGCATCAGCAGGCATTTTTCTAGGAATTGGCAACCTAAGAATAATATCTTTGTATTCCTGGTACCTTTAATCATTTTTAACACTTCTGTTTGCCTGTGGTACTTCCTTGCCTTACAAAAAGCAAGAGCGTGCTCATATTACTTCATTTAAACTTGCACTAACCAAATACCCAGATAATTTTGAAAATGTGCACCAGCTTGGTGATTTATAAGTGAATTACACATCTACTGTCTGTAGCAGGTATAAATCACTGCAGTAGTCCTGATGCTCAGATAACTTGTTTTACAATCTTTATCTTCCTAAAGCTAAAGAAGTTGATTTAGATGGCTCTAAAAGCTTAAATGAAATACAGCCCAGGTAGGTAGCTTCTAATAACATACATCAAATCTTTATACATTATAAGATGACTAAATCTCAAGTCTACACCTTTTTCCTGTGATAAATGCATTGCATTTCTCTTCAGCAGTGGCAGAATGCAGGCCAGGCCTCTTGCTTCCTGCGAAGAAGCTCGAGTGCTTGTGATTTGGTGTTGGATATCTTTAAAAATCAGCAATACCTAGTGGGCTTGGCAACTGCACTGTGCCTTCACTATGATTGATGTCATCAATAACCCAAACACAGCACTGGGGGCCAGGAAGTCTCCTGTGCCCTGTAAACCTGGATTTGTCACTAATTCTCTCTGAAGAGAGAGGCAAAGTGATGTGTGTGTCTTTGCAGCCCCCTGAGTGAGATAAGGGTCGATTACCTTGCACAAGTAGGTAGGGGTTTGGTTGACTAAATAATTGTCTCAATAAATGTCAAGTGTCCTTAGAACACGTCCCTACTTGGTGTGTATCAGCTGAAGATGACAAGCTTTAAATGTACTCTCTGAAGAGATATCTGAATATGTCAATGGCTGTTGGTCCACTGCAAGCCCAGCTGAAAATCTGGTGACTGCTTTTCTGTTATTTTAGTCACATTTTTATTATTATTATTATATTGCCTGGTTTAATCCTTTGATGTGTTTCAGATATATCCTCCTTCCTCTCCCCAAATCAGAAGAATGCTTTTGCTTCCATCAAAGGTGAATGGCAGAAGATCAAAAAGGCTAAATTACCTGTGCAGCCATTATGAAGTCTGGCAAATCAGGGGCAGGAACTCAGATATTTCAAAAATTAGTTCAATTTATCAATCAATTGTTAGATGTCATCCCTTTCCTGGGCTGTCATCCCCTGAAACCATCACAGAAATATTTGATTAAAATAGGAGGGCTATCACAGGAAGGATGAGACTGCAGTTTTAATAAGCATATTTACATCCAACTGGTAGCCACTGGAGCTAAGGACCAGAGCAATAAAAGCTGGAAGATGCATTTAAGTTTCTCAGCTGTTTTGCAACATCATGGTAACTCATAAATTTGGCTTCTTAAACATGTCTCTAAAAAAACTGATTTCTGCTCTGCGAGCTTTTATGTCACTTAAAAATAAATCCAAGTCACCTGACAGGTCACTAAATAGGCTCTTAAATTTATCTGAAAATCCTATCCCACGTGCTTGGATTTTCTTTTAGCATTCATCCCAGCAATGCCCAGCCCAGCTCTGTGTGAATGAGCAGGGGTTTGGCTCCATGTCTGCAGTTCCTGCTGGCCCCAGGAGGACTCTGTGCCTCCCTCTCCCTGGGACAAGGGCCAAAAGTTGGGATGGAGTGGGCAAAGGCACACGCTCCTCCAGCTGCAGCCTTTGGGGGCTCTGGAGCCCACGGGACAGACACAGTGTCACAAGGGGTGATGATACTAAGGCTACTTCCCAATGAAGTCGGTGTCACTTTTACTCAAAAGATTCTAGTAAAAGCAGAACTGCTTAACAAGGGGGAAATTTAAGACATAAACTAAAAAATTTGGAGCCCTACTCATTAAAACATGTGTTATTAAACTGTGGTGTCTTTAAAATAGGATCCCAAATGATAAGTGTAATATTTGGTTTTGTCTGGGAGAAGTAATACAGAAATAAGGATTTCTCAGTCTCCTGCATTATCTCACAAAAAGGGTTATTTATTGCAGAGGATCATCTAACATTTTGGTAGAAGTCACTGAAAATTCAGTCTATTTGAACAAGAAGATAACATAAATCCTTTTAAATATATTTAATTAACAAAAAAATACCCTAGCCCAAAATCTCATTTTGAAAATAAACCCTGCAGCAACTCTAGCATACAAATCAATTACCACATATATTCCTTAAGAGTTAGTCTAGATGCCAAGTGAAAATCAATGTGATTATTTGACTTTACTATAGGACAGCACAAGCTTTATGAAAGTTCAACTGAAATATTGGTATTATTTGTACTTTCAGAGTCAAAAGAGAAAAACCTAATATATTCAAATAGGATCTCATTATCAAGGAGTTAAATACAACTAAATATAAATAAGTGAAATTAAAGATACATAGTGTTACCTAATCCCAGAATAATGCAAGCAGGAAGGGACAGGACCTCAGTTTAGTGCAAAAGAAAGCTTTCTGCTTTATTTTCTCCCTGCATGACAGAAAAATGAACAAAATATATGTAGGGAAGTGTAAGAATTTCTCTGACTGAATAGATAACATGCTTCCAGATTGCACATTCTCATGTACGGCTCTCACTCAGCCTGTGTTTGTTTTGAGGTGTGCAAAGGTTCTTTGGGTCAATATTTTCAGAAGCAGAAGATACAGGTACAATGATATAAGGACAAGACTCTGCATAATCTTGGAGTCTAGAGGTATCTTCAGTGAGAAGTAAAAATATTTTCATTTGCATTTTCAGGTCTCTCAAGTTGGAGGACTGGAGAGATACTTAGGATATTTTATTTTAGAAAGAAGGTGTAGAATATACTTCCAAGGCATATTAAAATTGGGGATTTTATGGAAAGGATATAATTAAGCACACTAGCAGTAAGATAATGTGGATTGAGGAGTAGATGGGTGCATATATCTGTGGGATTTTCCAACAAAGAAAAATATATTCCGAGTGAAATGCAAGTGACTGATGCAGACATGCCTTTATCCTCACCTGCACTTATCAGCTGCCAACAATTCAAATTGCACTGCTCTTACTCGAGTGAAACTTCCCTCTTCTTACACTGACTGGAGCTTATCTACAGCACCAAGACACAATGGGTCTGCTTGAAAGATGCAGATCCTCCTTTAACATTTCTTAATTCTGTTGGATTTAAGTCAAACCCTCAGGGTGAGCACCTGTTTTTAACAGCTCATCAAGGATGAAGCAACACCCCTGTAGCATCAGCAGGCTCATATATGAACTGTGCAAGAGGCTGATATTGTGGCAGGGTGTTTAAGCAAAAAGGGACGAATTTCCAAGTGGCTTTTCAGCAGAATTGACCAAGACAGGCACCTCCTGAATGGAGGGGAAATGTGTTCTGCAGTGAAAGGGAAATTAGCTGGAGAAGTGCCTGAGCAGGCTCGCCTTCAGCGGGAGATCCACTCCAAACCTCTCCCATTAAACTCCCTTCTGGGTCAGAAGAGCGAGGAGCCCGTTAGGAACCAGCCCCCCGTGGCCTGAACTGTACTTTGCTGGGAGTCTGCTTTTAGATTTTCATGCTGTGATTATTGAGAGGAAGTCTGACAAGGCAGACCTCTTCTTAAAAACCTCCCCATTTTTGGTGATGTCCAGGCTGCAGCCTGCAGGCAGGCCCCCAGGGGATGGAAAGACAAAAGCACTCATCCTACCCCAAAGAGATGAGTTCCCCAGGACAGGAATCAGGCACTGTCTGCCCTTTGTACCAGCAGCAGAGGAAGCAGCTTGAACACATAGCTTGGGCTCAGGGCTTCTTAGCCAGTGTACACAGAGCTTCCGAAACACAGCAGGGCTTAGTGCCCTCAGCATTGCCTCATCTCCCTGGAAAATGCAAATCCAGCAATGTGCCTCTTTGGCACTGACCTCCAGGCTGTCAGCCGAAGTGTGCCTGCGGTACATTTCCAAGAGCTGATAACACATTACAGCGAGCAATACCGACGCTGTGGAGTTGCTTAGGTGTTTTCAAATCACTTTGACACTCTGGATAAAAGCATTTCCATAATTATAAATCAAAACACAATGGATTTCACTGGGTACCGCTTTAATTCAGGTATACAGCCTTTTCTCTGCTTGCTCTCTCCAGCACATTGGCTACAAGTGTATGACACTGGAATTGAGCACAGCAGTTCAGCACAGGAGGACAGCAAAACTGTCTCAAACAACACAAGTAATTGTCTATTTTGTATGGCAGACCAATAATGGGGACAATGGCCTATCTTAGTCCCTCCTTTTAACTCGGGCAAGAACAGTATCTGCAGAGTGAACTGACATTTACCTTGCATTTGCCTTTTTGCCCTGTTAATTTGATTGATGTAATGCATCCTTCTCTTTCCTTCTGTTGCTGAAAAATATTGCAAGAATATGTCAAGGCTGATGCACTCTCAGTCAATCAGAGCAGATTTCTGCACATAACTTCCCTGACAATGCCTTGTTTGTCCTCTCTGCAAACTTGCAGTGTTGGGAATGTAGGCACAGGCTAATTAAAGTTTAATTATTCACTCGATCTATTAGGATGGAATTCAGGTTAGTGCACAAGGCTGCCTGTGCCATTTCAGCACATCACAAGGGAGGCTGCAGAGGTAGAAGTGGATTAGGCCAGATAAAATTACCCTGTCCAGAGATTTCTGCACAACAGAAATCACAGTTTCTCTGCCTGCATTTCTAATGGCTAAAGACTATTTATCTACTGCAGATGATCCAGTGCACAAAGTGAGGCATCCCTGAACACCAGGTCTCTGCCAGAAGCCTCCATGTCACTCTAATGGTCAGAAGTTCTCACTGCTGGGAATTCAGGCTACTGACAAAAAATATCTGTCCCTGCATATTCCTCCTTCCTACCCTCAAGCACATTCTGCTTGTTTCCACATTCTCTCAGGGCAACTTCCATAACCTCTTCCTCACCCCTGAACTTCCCTCAGACTTGATTTCACAACATTAATGAGATTATCCTGATTTCAACAACAGTAAAAAGCCTTTAGGATTTAGATAAAGACAGAAATGTTTCTTCTCCTGAGGATTCCACCAATCTTTTGGAGACCTCCTCTTTCCTCATGGTTGATTTTTAACCAAAATCTCTGCTCTGTTATGGCTCTGGACTTCCAGATGGTGCTGCAGAGGGGACTGATGGCCAGTTATCAGCCTGCTAAAAATAGCAACATTTCCAAGTCCTTCAGCTCTTCTGTACCAGTGGATTGAGCACTGTTTATATGGCTTGAGGCCTGAAGGCCATTTTGTTTCATGAGCCTTCAGCTGTTGCATTTCTGTGGAAGGCAATGGAATTGCACCAGCATCAAACCAGCACAGTGGAGCGGTGAATGGGGCCCTTAGAGTCGAATTCCACATGGACAAAGTGCAGGAGAGTGACCATGACAACTCCTGCCACACCTGTAAGACCGTTTGAACAATAACAGTTATTATTTCTCAGACTTTGTCATCTCCCCTCAGATACATTTATCATGACATTCCCTAAAACCATGGACCAAAGCTGAGTGTGTATCAATAAAGCACACAAGAGGTGCTTTAATTAGGACTGATCAGCAGTGGCCCTCAGTAATCCCTAACTGCAGAAATCACATTCTGCAGTGATTGTGGTACAAGGGCAAAGGGAAAGGCACTAAAAACAGTATTGCAGGTTTCAAATTACTTGTGCTGCAGGTAATATCTCAGGCCATTACAGCTGAAAAAACATTTTGAAATGAAATGTATTTCATGATTGACCTTTTATTCTTTGACATGGCTTTGCTGTGATTCTGTATTGTATACGTATTTTATATGTCACTGGTCTTTCCCAAATCACATCTGTAAATTTTTTGGTTTATTGTGGAGTTCTCCTGTGTGGTTCTATACTCCAGCAATTATTTTGTGGAAAATGATAGCATTAAAGCAGAGAACTAAGAACTGGTTTAGGCCTATCCCCAGCAATTCTGCAACAATTTTTGAAGTATCAGGCAGACACTGAACCCAAAGCAACACACAATAGAAGCAATTTCTGATCTTGATCCTGTTTGACCATAACAGAATGGCTTTCAAGTTAACAGGCTAAAAAGGAAACATGTAATATATCCAGCTAGGAAATACATGCACGGATAAACAAGGAAATGCAGGGGGTTTGCACCCAGCTGGCCTGGCCTTACCTTTGTGAACTTCTGAAAATTGTTAAGGACCTCATGTGAAAAATTCCCACTAAACTTTATTTGCTCTCTAGGAGGTTTGAAACATTCAACACACACTGACAGCCAGACTTAATGCCCCTGAAATTAAGAGTTAAGGGTGTCAAATTGAGCTTTCAGAAAAAAAAAAAATACTTAACCTGAAACAGGTATTTGAAATTGTACCTGTTGGCCTCTTGGGCTCATCAGACCTCTAAGTGAGGGATTGCACCAAGGATTCATACTCAAATCTTCAGAACATGCCAGGACATCTCTGCTTGTAAGCAATACACTCATACAATGTAATTTTAGTGGCACAGCAGGGTGCTAGTATTGCTCCTTTCCCTTAAAATAAACAGAAAACAAATATAAAAGTGTTGAATAAACATTAAAACAAAGATTAATTTCAGGATTGTCTGAGTTCCTGTCAAAACTGTATTCATATGTATTCAAACATCATCTGATAAATAACTTAACTGGAAATTATCAACAACAAAAAACAAAAGGAATGGGAAAAATAAAGATACCTGGAAAGATTTCAGCAAAGATCTAACTCTTGGAGTGTTTCCAAGAAGCAGCCTTGATTTTGATTAATGTTATAATACAGCCTGCTAAAACAGCACCTCATAAATATCCATGAAGCAGTTTATTAGAGATGGTTGTAAATACTTAAAATCTTGTCTTGCAACCCATCAGATTTCAGAAAAAAAAAGGCAGTTGAGAACATCAAAAGGTGAAAATAAGAAGAATTCTTAGAAGATGTTTTCTTCCTCCTAAATATTACAATATATAGGTCCAAAAAAACATTATCCTGGAGAGTGGAAATACTACTGGAAAATGTGTGGGCTGCTTTATAAGCACAAATAACAGAGATTTTGAGAGAGAGACAGACTGCTGGGGGAAAAGAAAACCAGAAAAATATGACATGGGGAATATATGAAAATTACTTTTACTACAGCCTTCTATTTTCTCATTTCAAAACCAAAACAAAATAACTACTTGTAAGAAAATGAACTTGGTATGTATGTAAGGAAAGGGTGGAAACCAGAGAGCTGAGAAAGGAACCAGGGAAATACTGGGGCATAAGCAATTTCCTTCTGCAATCTTTTCATCTTGTAAGTCTGTTTTTACACATAGCATCTTGCAGTTGTAGAATAAAACCATTTTAATTTACGCTCTGTTATATCTGAGGTTTCAATCTTCTATCCTCCAACTTTTTGTTTTACATCCTGTGTCGATGTGTTCATAGCCAAAGCCATTCCAGGCAGCACTTTTGCTGCTTTCCAGCAATCTCCTTCCCTCAGAATGAATTTTATCTTGTGAAGCCTCTAAGGCAGAAAACTGAAGTTGCATTTAGAGAGCAACAGGAGGGAGAACAACATTATAAAACGTGGCACTAATGTGGCACCACAGCCATGTCGTCCTTGCAGGGGAGAAGACATCACTTTTCTGCTGGATTCTGCATCTCCAGTGGGCAGGACCCGGTGGGGATGCTGGAGATAGAGCTGTCCTGTAGGACAGGAGCTCTGGGCACAGACTGAGACATCTGTCCTGAGGGAATTGTGAGGAATGGGAAGCAGCACAAGCCACGAGTGACCACAGACAAGCTCCTGCAGAAAGGGCAGGCTGTGATTGCTATTCCAGCTCAGCTCCTGTCCCAGCTGCTCCCTGTGGACAGGCTGGAGTCACAGTGCAGATTCAGGAGAGAGTGGCAGCCCAACAGCTTGCTTTCAATTCCCACTGCCTTTGCTGTGATGAGAATTTCCCATGTAACCAGCCCAGTGCTACAAGTCCCCTGTCCTCCTGACTCGGTGGCAGACACAGATCCCCAGATAGGGCACAGCTCTGCCTGCAACCATGGGACGTGGGAGCAGGATGTGTCAATGGCGTGAGTTCATCCCTGGAATCCAAACTGGGGCTGCCTATGCCCCTGGGAAGGAGTGAAACAAAAGAATATGAAAGGAAAATGATAGTGAGCTTATTTTGCCCTCCTTCTCACTTCCCAGCCTGGCGAGCCCCCATGAAACCATTTGTCGTGCGTGTCCAACTCCTGATGCTGCCAGGGGGGAGCTGCTGCTCTGCAGGAAAGGTTGCACAAAGAAGGAGACCTTGGCCTCACAGAGAGAGTTTTGAGTTGGAAACAGTGCCAGTTCGGATCACAGTGCCACAGTTCAGAAGCTGGATGCTGTTTCTTCACTCTTTGTGCTGTGTTGCACACTGTGTTGTTGTTCATTTCCACTGTGGGAATTCGTAGCATTTTGGAAGGCATTTTTCTGCTTTATTGGCATTTAGAACATGTTTGTTTCCAACATTTAGCTTTAAAGTCAAAATGCACAAGTTATAAGGTAATGTTCTGCAAAACAAGAATTTTGGTCAAAGATAGGAAGCAGGTGAGTCATGGAAAGCAAAATGCTAAGTACAAAAAACAGACAACCAGAGGATGAAACAAAGATGTGGAGAAGGAATAGCACACACTACCACAGAAAAATTTATTCATTGTTTTTCATAAATAATATAAACTCCAGTAATGTTCTCATTGCCAGGTCAACACAGGGGTCAGTGATGCTTCTGGAAGTGACTTTATGCTCACTAAATTGCTGAAATCCACATTAGACACAGCATTTTTGTGAAAGCACCAGTGAGGCATACCATAGCTGGCTGGAACCGATTTTTGTGCCTCAACTTCATATGTACCTTAGATCCCACTCTAATCTTCATTTTCTCCTCCTCAAACCCTGATTCTCCAGGCCCAAAGGTGCAACCTTGCCTTCTTGGAAAGCCGTTTCTAGGGCAGTGCAGCACCTTGGCAATGGTTTCCCTCACAGTATAAATGATCACATACTGAAAGAACATTATTTACTTGCTCTTGGATTCTATGGATACAACTAGATTAATGGACCATTTACAACATGATTCCCCATATGAAAATAATAAATACCTCTGTAATTATCTAATTAATTGCGTGTCATAATTATGTTGTTTTCCACAAACAGCACAGTAACCATTTGAGGCTGTTGAAATGCATGTTTACTTCCCCCTCCCCTGCTTTTTTTTTTTAATGCTACATTTTTTCATTCCGATAGAAATGTAAGTATTTTTCCAACTTGTCAAATTTCATGCCACCCCATTTCCAGGTGAAGTCTCCTTCAATACTAATAAAAATCCCTCAGGGAGATGAGCAGTAACTGAACACACCAGCTAAAGAGAAATGATGCGCTACAAAAATATACTTGCACGGTGTGGATGTGCAAGGAAATCTTATGCTGCTCTCCAGCTTGCACACAAACCTTATTTCCCATTGAATTGTATGATGCAGCTCTTCTCCCACCCTCCTTCCTTCCCCTAGGAGTAATCATTCATTTTCAGCAGTACAGCTATTTTGACTGAGGTATTTTTTTTCCTGCTCCTCCCTGAATGTGCTTTCTATAAGCTGGTTCACTAACCCTCTGGTAAAAAGGGAAAACAGGGAAGAGCTAATTCCTTACCTGGACAGCTGACACACTTCTAAGAGAATATTTGGTATGGAAACACAGCATCAGCTATCATTTATTACAGAAGGAAACCCAAAGAGAATAAGCTCTTAGAAACCATCTTTATCTGAAATTAAAGGGCAAAAATTATGGAAATGATATTCCAAACTCATCTTCATGGGCCCAATCCTGCACATGCTACCAAGACTTAATAAGTGCAATTTCACTGAACCCAAAATATTCTAATATTCAGAGATGCAACTTGGGCTGGTACAAACTCTGTTTTGGCAAGCTCAGAAGCTTCTGTGATATCCTGAGCATTTCATTCAAAAATTACTTTGAAGATAATGGGGTTATAAAGAGTCAACACATGTAAAACTCCAGCCACTAATTCAACTTTTAAACAAGAAATTGTTAACTTAAATTCTTAAAGCACTAAAGCTTGACAGTTCTTTCCTGGGAAACAGAAGCCTGTTACAGCTTATCCTTAAGGTCAAGAAATTCAGAGTCTAAGGCAGCAGGCTAGGAAATGGCTCCTAAATCCATGAGTCCCCTTGGGGAAGTCTTCTGCTACCAGCTGCTTCCCATTTAAGCCAGAGCCCTTTCATTCATAAAGCTGTGGTACAATTATGTAGAAAATGAGAGAATTTTCCTCCAGTAAGCCCTATGAGTCAGAAACACTGTGCTTTGAAGAAAACATCACCAAATAACTGATCTGATACGAAGCAGGGATGAGCAATTTTAAGGCACACACCACAAAAGTGCACTTGTGTCTCAGAAGTTCCAATCTGATCTCGGCATATGGCTTGAGAGGCATTTACAGCTCTCTACTGCAAACCCTTAACAATCTGGAGATGTTTTCCTTACCTCTGTCTCCTAAAACAGGGGCTGTACACTCCCAAAGGCCCTATTCCAGTGTTGCACAACCAGGTTTGCTTCCCAAACTGTAGTAACAGCATTGGTAGGAGGTTCTCAGACCTTCTATGGTAAAATCCACAAGACTGGATCAGATGGATACAGAGATATCCAGCTAAAAGCCACTTGGCCATTCCACTCCAAAAAGTTGTCACCATCCTGAAATGTGTCCCATTCACAGCATATACAAGATTGGAGAATATTTATTTAGATATAGCTTAGAATAACAAGCCAGGCATGGTCTGCTGGGACAGAAATCAGCTCCTAAATTCATTGTGCCTCGTGTGTGGTTGCACAGGAATTCCAGCCAAGGGCAGGGTGTCCACTTAGCTTTGCGTACCTAAATGAGGCCTTGTGAGAATGTCTAAGTATCCAGGATTTATACAACATAACTCTACCTTGTAGTGATTTAAAAATTTCAGTGTTTTTATCTTGCCTTAATGAGAAACTTGGACATTTTAGAACCATGAAAGGGTGGATATTTGCAGGCTGATACAAATTCTCATATTTAAAATAAATCCACATACAGGAGATTTTGTCTGAAATTCGTGCCAAGTATCTGAATATAAAGACTGTAACACTGTAAGGTTTATTACATAAATGAGAAATTGTAATAATTTTAATCCCTCTGTGCAGTTCTATAGCCTGGCCTTCATTACTTCCTGTAAGTAAATCTAAAACCCAACATCCTTTCCCTTACTTAATCAAAGCAAATTAAAACTGATCACAACTAGGGAACTGTGCCTTGAAGAACAGAGAAGGGCAAGAGCATGTCCTCCTTTGCATTTAGAACAGTTTACTAGAAACAGGATTAAAACCTTTTAATCAGGTTTAGATGGTTCCCAAGCTGGTTGGTTCCTTCCACAATGGCAATATCTTCAGTGGAAAATCAGGTGAGGAACATGGCTAAATTTTGGCACAATATCTGTGGATCAGGCAAGAACTGATTCATGTGCATGGAATTCAAATTAGAACTCACATAATAGTTGAAAATATGTCCTCCTTTCTTAATAAACAATATTCAGGGAAAGTTTCGTACATGGCAGATGGTTTCTCAGGATGTGAGGGAAGGTTTCAGAAAAAGATCTTTATTGGGGAATGCAAAAAGCTCGTGGCATGGAATGAGTTAACTCGGGCTTTTAGAGCATTGTAATCTACCAGACTGTTAAACAGTGAGAGGGAATTAAGTGACCTGAAAATGGCATAACTAATTGCAGAGTCTTGAAAAAACAGCGGCAACGTGGAGGTTCATGAAATGTGTATGAACTGTATCACATATTCATGCCCTATTACTGTGAATTCTGAAGTGTCTTACTGTTCAAGATAATAGACCTTGATTCAATTCAGTCTGATGTAGGATGAATTTCATGTGCTAATTAGTAAAGCATTTCTTAATGATTAGGAAAAAGTAGATAACATCTGATTGAAAACCTAACTGTCAGAGATAAAACAACGATACAACTCAGGGTGGAAGAAATGCCAGTCAGGCTGAATTCAGGTGTCTTAATTATGATAATTAATGATTGTATTCCCTATAAAGATAAACTCAACCAACATGAAAAGCATATTGTAATTAAAGTGCTTTTGAAAAGCAACATTTAAAGAAATGCCATTGGTAATAATAATTACTTTTCTAATTTTCCATTTCACATTTGATTGCACTGGTTCAGTATGGAGCTAGAAAGGAAAGACTTTGAGCTACTACAGTTCCTACTGAAATAAGAACTTAGCACTACAGAGAAAGAGGGTTTAAAAGACCCTGAACTTTTACCACTGCACATAATCAGTGATTTTTCTAACAAAATGAAAATATCTGTCCATTAACAAATTGCTGTATCATGTTTTCCACCTCCAATATGCCACATTGGATTCCTTCACAGGAAAAAAGCCAAACTACAAGTGGATGTGGTTTTGGAGAGACCAGAAGAAACAGCAGCTGAAAGATAAAGCTTTTTGGGGTTAGATCTGTTCTGGAAAGGTAATTTGTATCCTAAAAGAGATGAGAATTTTGCTTTTTCTCTTTTAGCTCTTAAGTTGCAGCACTGAGATGAAACTAAAGCTTGCTTGTGATTTCATTTTGGGATTTGTTTGGTTCTTTTTTTCTGAAGAGCCAACACCTTCCCAGAAAAAGCTTGATTTCATTCACAAAGATAGAGGTTTTTTTTAAATAAAACCAACAGCCATTTATGTTTTGGGTGCCCTAGCCTTGTTTGTCATCAGCTCTGTGAAAAATATCTACTTGTCCCCAGGATTCCTGCTGCTCTAAAACAGGGTGCATTCAGACATCCCTGTATAATGCTTATCCTGATCCCATCTTGTAGAGACCCTGTGGAATCTGCACATGACAACAGATCAAAATTATATTTTAGGATAGGTAAGAGGTATATCAACATGATCTCTTCATCTACACCTGCTATACCCTGAGAAATGCTCAGTGACAGAACTTCTCAAAGTACTGTAAAGTCAGCATATTAAGGGTAATTTAGCCTGCTAATAACATGGTAAGTACAGATTAGCTCCCCTGGAAGCCAATCCTGTACTGATTACAATTCTACATAAGAGATAAAACATAAGTTAGAAAAAGTTTCACAGCTGCAGAGCAAAGTGACAAAATAGAAGAACAAAGAGGTCAGTGATAATGGGTAAAATCCTGGCCTCAGTAAGGTCAAGTGCAAACTCCCATTGATTTTAATGATGCTTGATATTTCTAATTCATTACCTTTGAAGTGACAAATATACAAATTTCAGTCAGTACAGAGAAGTGGCTTGCTAAATCACACCTCCACAAATGGGGGATTTTTGCTGTTTGTAGTCAGCCACCCGAGAAATTTGCCAGCAGGCTTTGAATGTATACTTTGAAGTGATTCAATTCCATTAAAGTGTAACTTGCTCATTTCACATTTTTGAGCTTCTTAAAAAAGCCATCTGTAGTTATTCTTCCAGTCAGAATAACCATTTGCAGTAATGGAAAAATGAATTATCTAGGGAAAGCCTGGAAATATCACTGTTCTGGATAAATACTATGTGTTCCTTCCCCCTTCCTCTTCTCTCTCCTGCCCTTTGCCATTCTCATTATTAAACCCTGTTTCAGTGGCTGGATCTCTCCTTGTTTTCACTCTAACCCTGAGACATCAGAACCCCATGAGCTGACACCACCACCAAGAGAAGTCCAACAGACAGGGTTTTAACTCCTTGTGAGGTAACTGCTGGCTCTGCATTAACCTGTATGGTTTTAGAAAAGAAGGAATCCAACATGAAGAGACAGTAGCTTGAAAAGTCCCACTTTTTTTCTGTCAAAATCTCTGTCCCTCACCACTCAAACTCCCAGGCAGTTTCTCCTGTGCTCATCTGGACAGTTCACATCCCCACTGTTACCCACAGTGCTGTTTGTAACTCGCCCTCCCTATTCTCCCAGCACAATGGATGAAAATTCAATTCCATTAATAGCTAGGCTAGCACTCCTGTCAGCTTCCACCAGGCTGAAGTTCTGCTTAATAAGCACAACCAGAGTGTGAGTCTTTCCTGGAACTAATTGTGCTGTGACTTCAGCTCAAGGACTGGGACAGCTTCCAGATGTGAGGAGCTCCAAGCACTGCTTTGCCCTCCGGCCAAGCTGTGACAAACGAGTGGCACACTCTGGTGTGGGACAGGATGGCACCGCAGTGGTCACTTGGTGTTCTGAGCCACATGGGACAAGGACTCCACAGGACCATGCTGTTGTCAGGGATCATGTGTGCTTCTCACTGCCCCAAATCCTTCTAGAATTTGTCACTGGAGTGATCAAAACCAAACCAAACCAAATCAAACCAAACACACACATGAGTTAAAAGCAACTCATCTCAGAGAAATCTGCTTTCTATAGGATTTTTTTTTACTTACTTACTTTAGTTCAGTCTTTTCTTTCTTCATATTTTTCTTTTTTCAATGTGATTATTTTTTGGTGGTTTTATTTTTTTACTCAAGATTCATTTGTAAGAAGAATTATACAAAGATTTAAATGAAGACAATTAAGGGCAAACTAAAGTTACTCACAGCACCGTGGGAGCAGGTTGTGAACTTTTAAATCAGGCACTTTTAACCATGACCTCAGGGCACAGCATTGTCCCAGCTGCTTTCACTGCAGGGAACACCTTCCCTCACCTCTGTTTTAAGGAGGCTAATGTGTCCCTTTTTATATTTAGCACAAATATAACAAAAGTTATACATGAGAACGCTGCACAGCTCACAGCAAAGGGACAGACAAGGAAACACTTCCTACAGAGAAAGACTCCTTTTTCACTTTTAGCTCCATGCCAGTGAAACAATCTTTCCCCTTCCCTCTAAGCAGGCTGCTGTTGCCCACACATTGATGCTCTCTGAGGTTATTAACATTCCTTGTTTGCAGCCTGAATCCCATTTGTGTGGCACAAACTATGGCAAGTCTATTTCCTAATGTAATGGTTACCAATTAAATATCACCTAAGACTCAACATTTGATCAACCTCTGCCTTTTTTTTCCATAAATCCAATAAAATAATTTAAGTTCATCAATGATTTGCATTTTAGAAGTACTTCAGTGCCTGCAAAAGCACAAATGCCAATCTTATTGTTCACACATACTTCCAAGGTTCATAACAATTGAAGAGACAATTAATCATTCTGGATGCATTAAAAAAAAAAGAGAAAAAAAATAAAAAGAAGAAAGGAAACTGGAGGATGCTTTGCAGGTTATTATCTTGATTTACAGATATAGTGTGCTCTGTCTTTGAAAGTGGAATGTCCTCTGCCCTTTTCCTCTACCCTTGTCCAAGGTGAATTGTTTTGAGAAGTGAGCAGATTCAACAACAAGAAAGAATCTCTGAGATCTGGTACTCTGGTATGCAAATCAGACTACCTCTGCATATGCTTCTTTCCTGTTGTGATATGAAAATTGAGCCAAATCTCTTGAATTTTTTTGATTTGGAATCCAGAAGTGGTTGTGATATGTGTGTTACAGGCACTGAGTGATGCCATGTGCACAGCCCTTCTGAGAGGGGAACTGAGACACAGTGCTGTGCAGTGCTTTGCTCTCACCATGGCCACTGCACCTCTTGAAACCATGCAGTTGATAAGATTTGAGCTCTCAGATTTGCTCTCAGAGCCTGGTGCTGATAGCACCAAAGCTGTGGGTTCGATCCCTGTGCAGGCCATTCACTCAAGAGTTGGACTCGAGTGAGTCCCTTCTGTTATAGATGAGGAAATGGCTGGCTCTCACAATTAAGGGGTAAACATTATATGGATGGTAAAAGAAGTTGTATAAATGTATAGTTATGTTACTGCAATGTGTCCCCCCAGTATGGGTTATCATGGGATGGCCTTGGTAATCTGGGCATTTGGGAAGGTTGGCTTATTACTGTGGCAGCACCTGGCCTCCAATCAGAATGTAAGAAAATGACTTCTGCCACTGGACAGCAGGGAAGGAGTCGACTGACAAGGCTCTAGGAGGGGCCCAGAGATATAAAAGGTGAAGCATCTGTCTTGAAGATGAGTCAGCCACATGGTGGGCAGCCACGAGGGCAATTCCCAGGCCTGCTTTTCCTTATTTAGGCTTTTTGTTGCATTTTTGTTACGGTTTAATAAACCCTTTAAATTTTTAAAGTGAGTAGTCCTTTCTCACACTTCCAACTCAGAATATTCTGGGATTCTGTAATTCTATGAAGTTTGTCCCCTTTAAAGCCATCAGCTGCACTTCCATTTCAGCACCCATTTCCCATGCTGCCTGTCCTTGAGCATCACCCCATCACTCCTCCGGGTACCCCAGCATCGCAGGGGCTGGGAGCAGCTCCGTGCCCGGTGTGCCTCGTCCCCAGCCCTCCAGGAGCAGAGCTGCTGGTGGCCTCACTGCTCAGAGCTCGTCAGGCCCCACGTCTGTGCTCCCATCTGTTGTTGTGGCAGCTGAAGTCTGGGCTCTTTCAGAGGGAGCCGCAGAGGTGGCTTGTCACGTCCAGGAGGTGCCATGGTAACAGACTGGGGACACGGAGCCTGTTCAGCACCCACACGGTCACACACTCACACACATTGGGGGCTTGCAGATGGCCAGCATGGGCCAGCTCTGTCCCAGCCTTCAGGCACACCTCGGGGTCCTGCTGAAGGTCACATTTCAGTGCAGTTCGTCACTGGTGTGGCAGAGATGATTTAACAGCGAGGAGTGGCAGCCTCCCGTAGCACTCGACTGGGCTGAGTGCCCTCCCTGAACATGATCTTATTGACAGATTTCTTCAGCAGCCCCAATAACCTGCCTACACAGACTTTTTTACACTTCAGTGTTAAGAGATGATTTGTGTATTTAGGAGATGCGTGCATTTATTGAAAGTCATTCTAGGCAGAGTGGAGAACTGACTGAAATTAATTTATACACCTAGCAAACCTTTTTTAAAAAGTCCATACTTTTGAGAATAGGAAATAATAAATTTTTTTGCATATTTCACTCTAATAATAAAAGTGTCACAGACCCTCTAAATAAAAATCAAAGATATATAGGCATGAACTTCAAAAATAATTAAGCCTGAAAGGATTATAGCATTCTTGCTCCTAAGGAGATGTACTCTACTTATAATATCTTATTTTCTGAGGCAAATATTAGATTAGTTACTGGCTGGTACATGAGGAAAATGCAGAATGGAATAACAGCGATAAACTTTATGTCATTTCTCAGATGAGATCTTCATTGTAACAAAGAACTTGTTTTAAACTAATCATGGAAGAATGTTTAGTATGTGCTACAAGATAAATCTGAGCAGCCTTTGGTGGGATCCTAGCGTGGAAAAGCCCCAAAGATTAAAAATTCAAAACTAAAGCACGGTCATTTCTGTTTCTAAGTTAGTGCCATCAATGTCTCAAAGATGCTGAATTCAATTGCCCAGCAAATCTTATCGAGATGATATTTAGAATGTCAAAAGATGCACTCAGAAAGATAACGAGGACTTAACAAGCACTATCAATCACCTGCTAACAGCTGTAAGCCCAGCTGATATCAGAAGGTTATGCAGGAGGAGCTAATGAAGATTTGGATTTCATTTGGCTTACAGAGCTATTTCCTTTTCTTTTATTAATTTAAGACACGACTTTATGTTGAAAGACATTTTTGCATACAAACTTAAATAAGATCCTGGTCTGCATGATGTTACCTCTTTAAAAATCCTGTCACTTGAAATTGTGCAGAATTGAATGACCAGGATTTCTCTGATCCTCAGAGTCTGCCCTGCAGCTTTGGATGGTGATTTTCCTCTTTTTTTTTTTCTTTTTTTTTTTTTTCTTCTTCTTTTTTAACGTTATGATCTTACTTGCTATAGAACTGTTTTCAACTACTATGTTTTATAATTAAAAAATGTGTTTATGTACCCCAGTCCTCCCACTAAGGCTCTGATAATGGAACAGAGGTGTTGAAAATGGTCCATCCACTCCTTCAATTGCCGGGAATGGGAGAGCAGGGCTGAGCAGCACAGCGAGAGGGATATTGCTTTGGTGCTGCTGTTTGCAGTCTGGGGCCCTGATCCTGCAGACATTTAGGCAGTTGAGCAATTTTACACAAGTGAATAATCTGATTTAGTTCAAAGGGAGTACTCACATATGTTAAATGTCTCACCTGCTGTGGTGGTTTAACCCCAGCAGGCAGCTAAATACCACAGTCACACATCCCCTGCCCTGGGATGGGAGCAGAGCAGGGAAACAAAGGTAAGGATTGTTGGCTGAGACAAGAACAGTTTAATAATTGAAATAAAATAAAACAGAATCATCTTTACTGTAAAATATAATAATAATAATTTTAATGGAGAGAGAGACAGCAGAAAAAAAAAAAGATAAATAAGACCCAAGAAAGACAAATTATTGACAATAGAGTTGCTCACCACCCCCTGACTGATGATTTGGAATATCCCTGAGGCCAGTTCAGATCAGCTGTCTTGGCTTTGATCCCTCCTGGCTCCTTGTGCCCCTCCTGGCTAGCAGGCTTCAGGGAAACTGAGGAGTCCTTGACCACTCAGCAACACCCAAGCCATCAGTGTGTTATCAACATTATTCTCTTTCTAAACCAGCACCATAGCACTGTGGCAAATACGAGGAAGAAAATCAACTCTATCCCAACCAAAACCAGACACCTCCCTCCTTGTTCCTAAGCTGGAGGCCTACACTGCACCCAGGCTGTGACCTCCCCTGTAGGGAACTTCACTGGATGAAACCCTGTTTTTTAATTTTCTCTTAATGGTTGCCAAAGGAACAGTATCACATTCCCTGATCTACTTTTATGAAATACAAAACAAGAGTTTGCATTGCTAGAGTGCACATGAAGCTTAATTGGAAAGGGTATCTGGGCTTCCAATTCAGGAAAAGAAAACAGGACTCAAAAGCAAAATAAAATTGTTAGGATACAGCAAAATATTTTCTGTTCCATGGTGCATACATTCTGCTCATACGGACGTTGGTCACACCTACAGGTAATGTAAAAGTGGGATGTCATCAAAAAATGACTCTGAATATGTAAGTTTAAACAGCAAAAGCTCTCCCTGTTATTTACTAACCTTGCCATCTATTAATTATATTATGTGCATATATGCTATCACAGAACTGTGATTCCATGTGAATTTCCACAGCAAATTCCATAAGCAGATAAGAGACAGAAAACTTTGCCATAATTAGCAGATGTTATGGGAAGACACAAGATTTGTGACTGCAATCAAAAGGCAGACAAACAGTTACTTTGGAGAGTTTACCTCTGAATTCTTGATACTGATACTTTGATGAGTTAAATACTTCAAGGAAAATGCTGCATAAACACAGTACAGACCCACTGTCTTCTAACAGGAATTAAAAACCCCCCACACAATGCTGGATTTGAAATTTTAATATACTACTGTTACACTCCTTCAGCAAGAATCACCTTCTCCTCTTCAAAGAGTCTCAAGGGCCTCTGATGTGACCCAAACCAAATCATCATTATTTAGGTATTACCCTTTTCAAACACAACAGTGAAATCCTTTGCCTTCTGTTGCAATTTACATTCTCTGCTCTGTGTGAACAGCTTCACTTATTAACTGCAGAGTCTCAGACACAAGGAACCCTCTTTAATGTCCTCAACATTTTGTCCAAAGAGCATCAGTTTGTACTCTGGCCAGACATCACTGAGAAAAGCACTGGTCAAATGGAAGGGCACCAAGAAACCCCACGTCTCCTCACAGCTCCAAGGACATAAAACAGGAGTGAGCTTCATACATTAAACAGAATTATCATTGTCTGATATGGGGTAAAGCAAAGGAAGACCATTCAGTATTACAGGGAATAATTAAATATGGCTAAGTAAACACTGAAAAGAATATTCTGAAATCAAGACCAGTGTATTAAAATAACAATTATGCTGATTATGCTGAATAAAATAACAAATACTTTGAATATACTTCAATATGCAAAAGCCAGAGTGATTCTGGATGGAAGGTGTTGCTCCCAGAAGAGCAATGATGCCTTTTGTCCATTTGTTTTGGTTAAAGGGGTGGTACTTTGTCCTGGCATTCAGCCTATAAAAGATTTTGTGCTCTGACACGCTTCTGTAGCCATTTACTAGTTAATTGTTTAGGTTGGAAAAGACCTTTGAGATCATCAAGCCCAACCATTCCCCCAGCAGTGCCAAGCCCAGCATTGACCCTGGCCCCAAGTGCCACAAGTGCAGGGTTTTTTAAATCCCTCCAGGGACAGGGGCTCCAGCACTGCCAGGGCTGGACAGAGATGGCCCACCACGTCCCTGGGCAGCCCATTCCAATGCTTGAAAACCCTTCCCATGAAGAATTTTTCCCTGATATCCACCCTGAGCCTGCCCTGGCCCAGCCTGAGGCCGTTCCCTCTCCTCCTGTCCCTGTTCCCTGGGAGCACAGCCCGACCCCCCCGGCTGTCCCCTCCTGGCAGGAGTTGTGCAGAGCCAGAAGGGCCCCCCCTGAGCCTCCTTTTCTCCAGGCTGAGCCCCTTTCCAGCTCCCTCAGCCCCTCCTGGGGCTCCAGCCCCTTCCCCAGCCCTGTTCTCTTTGGGATCAGGGCTCCCCAGAGCAGCACAGAGCCCTGGCACAGACATTGCCTAAGGGCTGAAACTCAACTTGCGTGGCCATGAGTGATGTGCAAAGGCAGAGAGGCTGGGCAGTCAGGTCCAGCTGAGGAGATTCCACCAAAGCTGGGTGGAAGCATCTCCTGCTGCCCTTTATTAACAGCAGACACATCCACACATGGAACCCTTTGAATAATTTACTGGAAGGAAACAGATCAGCTGAGTCAAAGTCTCATTTTATACTGCAGAGAGAACACTAAGAATCTGGCCTTCAATATTATACAAACAGCTTATTTCCCAGTATATTTATGGAAGTTATTTTTGTCCAAATAGAGAGTTTTTGTGTCTGTGGAATGCTGAGACTGAAGGCTTTCTCCTCACTTCTGCTGTCAGCAGCATGTCAGCCCTAATCAGAGCAGCTTGGGAAGTCCTCCCAACCCTCTCCATGGCCTGGGTTTTACCCAGATTATGGCAAAGAGCAGAGAAGGAGGCCAGGAGATCAAGATTGCTCTTTCCAGCAGGAGCCCTGCAGCTACATCAGCTTAAGCAGACCATGAAACTGGACCCTGAGGTAGACAGTTTGAATTCTGCCAAGGGAAACTATAATGTGTTTTCTCCTAAGTAATTTTTTTCTGATTATAAAAAATATGTTTAAAAAAATCAATGTGTCCTACCAAAATTTCCTGAATTTAACAGTTGAACCAGAGTTTTAAAGTCACCTAATTTCATGAAGTTTTTTTTTTTTTTTAATCTGAATATTAATTTAACAGCTAAGTAAAAACTGAAAATAAATACATTCAATTAATAGTAGGGTCATAATCTTATTGCCCTCAGAAATGCCATCCCCTATCACATATCTTTCTTGCTATTTTTCCCTTATAACATGCTTATTTCTAAAGTAGAATTACACTTATTTGGGGTTGTTGTTTTAATTAAGTCCATTGTAGCACCTTTGAAAGTAAGGGTGGTAAAACATAACACACACATATATGGCATAATATAAAAAAAAAAATCACTACCTCAATAATTTTGGGCTGGAATAAGTAATGCAAAAAAGCTTTCCTTCCTTCCTTCCTTCCTTCCTTCCTTCCTTCCTTCCACCCCTTCCTTCCTTCCTTCCTTCCTTCCTTCCTTCCTTCCTTCCTTCCTTCCTTCCTTCCTTCCTTCCTTCCTTCCTTCCTTCCTTCCTTCCTTCCTTCCTTCCTTCCTTCCTTCCTTCCTTCCTTCCTTCCTTCCTTCCTTCCTTCCTTCCTTCCTTCCTTCCTTCCTTCCTTCCTTCCTTCCTTCCTTCCTTCCTTCCTTCCTTCCTTCCTTCCTTCCTTCCTTCCTTCCTTCCTTCCTTCCTTCCTTCCTTCCTTCCTTCCTTCCTTCCTTCCTTCCTTCCTTCCTTCCTTCCTTCCTTCCTTCCTTCCTTCCTTCCTTCCTTCCTTCCTTCCTTCCTTCCTTCCTTCCCTCCTTCCCTCCTTCCCTCCTTCCCTCCTTCCCTCCTTCCCTCCTTCCCTCCTTCCTCCCATAAAAGTTCAGTTCAGATAGTTCTCCCTATGCTTTGAAAAATTCAGATTTGAATCCAAACTCAAGCTTTAGGTTCCCAGCTCTGGCCATATCACTTTATTTTGTATTATCTGGGACATATCTTCAAAAGGAAGTCTGGGATGTATAAAAGAACATTCTTGCAATTTTCTTTTTCCTTTCATCCTCATAAAATGGAATTTTTTTACTTATTAGTACATTTCTTAATGCTAGAATTACACCTAGATAGAGTCTACTATGTGTTTATATACAACGAATAAAATACTTTTTCTAATTATACACCTAATAGATATGTTATATATATCTTCTCCTCAAAACCAATAATCTTTCTTTTAAATGAAAGTTTTCTCCTTCCATAACCGTTTTTTCCCACCACAAATTTCTCCCAAGTTTCTAAATCCAACTCCTATATTTCCAATTTACAGTGTGAGATGTGAAGCCTGGAGAGAGCGAGGCCCCATTCACCTGCAGTTGTCCAGCTGCTTCATTTAGGTAACCTCTCCTTTCCCCAGCATATATAGGTCAGAGTTCCAATGTGAATGCTTGAATTTCTAACTTACCACACACTATTTTAGTTTCAATATAAAGCCAACTTCCATCAGAATTTCAATTATTAAACACTAAGCCTATAAAAACAATTGTCTTTCCCATGATCTACAAAGAGAAATCCTCAGCACCATTTCATCCTATACCACTAGTAAGAAATCAAGGAATATGGACAGCTACAAACTAAAGTTGTTTCTAAAGATCATGAAGCTTAATGGACTGGTTCAATGGGCTTGATTAGTGATTCAAATCTTAGCACAACCAGCACAGGCAAAGGATCTTGGCGATCAAACACAGTCCTGGATGCCAATCTGGAGCAGAAGAGGTAAAAAAAGATACAGGATATGCAACTGGTTTGCTAATTGCACATGTAAAGTACATGATTATTCGTGGTAGGAAGGACTAGACTCAATTTTGTAGTTTCTTTGTTCCTATCTTTTATATCCGTAACACACAAATGCAAACTTCAAACATCCCTGAAAATTCAAGGGCTGATTCATTCCTCAGTCTCTGGAACATCTGTGATTACAAGCACATCGTGTTTGCTCCTAACCCCAACCAGAGCAGAGCCCAGAATGTTGTTACGCTTCATGGTGAAAGCACAGAAGCAAATTTCATCTGCAGGGAGGCTGGTGAAGGAACAGCCACACAGAATACCTACACATTCCAATAATTCAACATTTATATCTGCAGTTTAGAAAAGTAACATTCAAAGAAGTCACATCTAGGAAAATACAACCACCATACTTCAACCTGTGGTAAGAAGCTGCTGTTTTCCCTTTGTACTCAGGGAGGATTAAAAGTATAGAGATAGTAATAAAAAGCCCTCACAAATGAGATTTTGTTGGCTGTTGGTTTGTGAGTCTGGTTTCTCCTTAAGAGTGGATGTCGTGTGTGTCAGAAGAATTTCAGTTTCTATCCTAGCTCTTAAAATCAGGTCTGATCCAGCTGAGAATTTCTCACACATGACCTCTCCTGTCTGACAGACAGACTCTCTGCTCTCAGGCTAACAGAAAACTCCAACTCACTCCCTAAAAGCTCATAGCCAGCTTTAGGCTTCTGCCTAGTCTGGAGTTCATTAGTTCTTTTTTTTTTTTTTTCCCCTCCAGGAGCATCACTTCATATTACACTGAAGAGAGAAAGCCAGGAAGCTCATACCCACATCCTTCAGCCACAGAGAGAGGGAGCTCCAGCCTGGCATTGCATCCTGTCCCTGTCCCTCCTTCTCTGCTCTCCTCATTTCTCTTCCAGTGTCTCTGTGTGACTTTTTCTGCTTGATGTTCTTTTATCACAGGTTCACTCCTACAAAGTCACAACCGCAACCACCCATCTTTGCTCTCCCGACTCGGCCACGACCTTTTACAACAACTGGTTTCAGTTTTACCAACACAGCTGGGTGAGGAAAGGAAGTGCTTCACAAATGCTGCTCTGCTTTCTGCTGCATTCTTTTTGCTTTTTATAAACGTAGTCCACAGCTGCAGAGCATCTAGAAAGACTTGAAACCCAGGCTGTGGTATTCCTGCATGGTAACAGTCAAGGGGACAGGAAAAGGAACAGCTGAACTGTCATGGTACAGCTGGCTGGGAATATTCTCAGGTAAAATCAGGAGATGGGATCTGCCTTGATTTTTCCCCTATATCTCAACTTACTTGTGCCAAAAGATGCCATTACACATTGAGATGTTAGGGGAAAATCGACTTCCTAACAGCCTGGGAATTAGGACAGTGAATAAGGGTATAGACATGGGTGTAAATTACTGCTCAAAATTGTACCAAAACCACTACAAAAATAGAGAATAGCTAAGTCTGGAAGCTGGGTCTTCTGTGTTTCCTAAGAGCAGTCCTAACTCCAGACTATCTGAGTGCTTTTTATCATAGTTCTAATTAATTCTTTAAACAGACCTGGGGTTTGTCTTCAAGGAGAATAAGAACATGCTTGAAATTTCAAATAAGTTTTGCAGGGTGCAAAGTCTACTTCATGTCAACATTATAGTTTTATCATGCTGAGCTACGTGAGCTCTAAAGGGATTAACCAAGGTCACTTTTAGGCTCTGTGTCATTGCCTTTGCTATCCCAGCAAGCACAATGTTGGCAATAATTGGTTTCAAATACTGATATCTTCTCTTAGAAAGCAGGATAGAGGTGGGGGTCAGGCTCTGCTCCCAGGTAATCAGTGACTGGACAGGAGGAAATGGCCTCAGGTTGTGCCAGAAGAGCTTTACTTTGAATATCAGGAAAAATGTCTTCACTGAAAGGTTGTCAAGCATTGGCACCGCTGCCCAGGGCAGTGCTGGAGTCCCCATCCCTGGAGGGATTTCAATGCCCTGTGAATGTGGCATTTGGGGACAGGGGTCAGTGCTGGCCTTGGCACTGCTGGGGGAACAGCTGGACTCGGTGATCTCAAAGGTCTTTTCCAACCTAAACAATTCTATGACATTTGAAAGTGTCCCTTGCATCCAGGATTTATTAATACCAGCCCAGAACTGAGATTTGACCAGTGTCCAGTGCAACTTCCAGCTCTCACTGTTCCCAGCACTGCTCTCTGCTTGGACCACACGTTTCAGAGCAGGTTCCACAGGAGCTTTCCTCTCCCTGGAACTGTAATCTGAACTTCTTAGTGCACACCACATTTCCAAGTCAGAGGAAAATCATTCCATGTCAAAAATAAATCCTAGCAGAGGAAGGCTGGCAATAACTTAGGAAAGCAGAAATGCAAACTAAATTCCAAGGCATGTAGACCTTTTTCAGTACAGAATATCAGCATACTGGAAATCCTGGATTATGTGTAAGGACCTGATTGGAGTGACATCAAAGGGGAGACATTCTGCTGGGATTCTGCTTTCCCTGGTGCCCAGGGAAGGGCACAGCTGGGATGGGTGCTGCTGCAGGGGATGCAACCCTCGTGCTGAGCCTGCCTCCCCTCAGCCTCCTGCTCCTTCCAGGCCTTTCTAAGCAGTGCTCCCTGGTGCAATTAAACCTGATATGTTTGCCCTGCTTATTTATAGCTTTGATCTTCTTATAAACAGTCTCTGGACTTTTGTTCATGCTGAGCAGTTCTTTGATCCAGGAATAAAATCACTCCAAAGTACTAGTGCAGAAAGGTAGGGCTCAACATTTATAAAAGTAAAATCTTGACTTAAACTGTTTCCACAAACTTGCATTCCTTTGGGACAGCAGTCATGCCTTGTTTGCTGTTTTCCTGGCAAGCTGTTTGGAGTTAGAACAGAGTTGGAATGGTAATTGCAATGAAACAAAAGGAGGGGAAGAACAACACGCTTCATTTTCCCAGTAAAAATATCACAGACAAGTGATGAACTAATTTAGTGGAAAATCATTCCCCTTTTGTTTGTTTATCTTGCCATTTGCTTTAAAGCCTCTAGGCTTTGGGCCACTTTAATCCAAAAAGGATCATATCCTGCAAATAATTTCTAATAAATTGTGCATTATTGAGAATAGGTTAAGTAGAACCACTCAACCTGAACTCCCCATATTGTATTAAATGTGGTCTAAAATAATATAATGACGTTCAGAACACTAGTGCCACAATCCTTTTCTTTTGAATTCCCTTGGCAATATTCACACAAGGAAAAGGAGATGTTTTAAAACTTCTGAATGCATTTTCTAAAGAGATGTCTTGTTTTTCAGAGTGGGAGATAAGGCTGTGTAGGATTCTAAGCGCTTATCATCTTCTAGAATAACTGTAACAGAGTCCAGAAGGAACGTGGGGACATTGTACAACAGTGTCTTTTGAATCTCAAACTCTACCTCAAAGGAATAAATAGTTTTGGTTAAAAGTGATATAAATGTAAATGTTATCGAGGAAATGCCAAAAGTTAGTAGGAAAGCATTATTAAATGGGGGGGTTGTGTTGTTGTTTGTTTGTTTTAAAATTTATTTCACAGTGAGGCCACATTTGTTCACAAGTTATTTTGGTTATAGCACCAAGAGTCATTAATTCTGAGTGTTTGTTTCACTTTATATAGGGGGGATACTGGACATATATTTTCTTATATTTGCTCAAAAATTGTTCTTGTTAAACTAATTGTGTAGCTTGAAGATGACCAGGAGTTACTGTCATTTGCCCTCTAAACACAGAAAAGCCTTTGGCTGCTATCGAATTACTGAGTTCCTGATTCTTCATTTCCTCATCATTTGATTTCCTTATCACAAATTTCCTTTAAATGAAACTCATGCAAGGGGAGGTGTTCCTGAAGAGCTTTTTGTAACTACTTACAGAAGACTTCCAGCAATAATTTGAGTATATGGATGTGTTTTGGAGTGAATGCATTATGGAGTAAGAAATAGCACCACATTTCAGTACACACAATATATTTGGGTCATTTACTCACATCTTGTATATTTGCAAGGGCTGTGTGCCTATATGCAGTATTGAAGTACCAACATTAAAATTAGTATTAAAAATTGGGTTATAAACTTAGATTTTTATTATCATAGATCTCACATACACTCTCTATATTCTGATGATTATCAGCTTAAAACTTCCAAGCATTTGGCTCATTTGAAAATCCATTCTAACAGATACATTTTCCCCAGCCAACTGGGGAATGTGCATAAGTAGAAGTCACGTAGGAAGCACTGATTTGAGATTGAACCAATGATCACTGTCATCTCTTCAGGCCTTAAAATCTATAAACAGATGAAAAGCCTGCTCTATACAGGCTAATCTTCTGTCTGCTTTGGAATTTAAATTTCATTCAGCCATTGCTAAAGCTCTCTTTGGCCTCTCGCATTCAAAGTTTTCCTCATCTTGTGCTACGAAGTAATTTTTCTTTATTCAAAATTATCTACAAACTTTGGGGTTTTTAATTTTAAGCTTTGGTTTTATTTCTACCTACCCAGTACTTTCTGACAGCTAGCTCATGGAAAATGCCATGCTATTTCATCTTCAAACTCAAACAAGTAAATTGCATGTGGATACTTCAAGTATTCCTGCAATGCAGGAAAATATTAGCACTCCTTATTAAATGTTAAGAAGTAGCAAAGTGTTTGAGCCTTCTGAATTCCTTGCCATTTTCAAAACGTCTTGTTCAATGTTTAAGATGTATAGGAATTCAGATGAAGTCAAATATATTTTAATCACATCAATCAAATGAAAATGTGATGAAATTACTGCATATCACAAAGGAATGTTTTATATTAATGTCATAAAAATGGTTTGCTGAATGAGGGTATGGAGGAGCTGCCACTTGGACCATAGCAGAACTGGAAGTTTGAGAATCAAGTAGCTAAGAATAACACTGCTCCATTTTCAACATACTAAAAGCTTTTTACACAGTGGGAAACGAAGTTATTAGAAAGGGCAGTCTAAAAATGTACTGCTAGGAGATTTGGGAGTAGTAGTCCTTGAAGTGAAGATTTAGTATTGTAGATTTTACAATTTATCCATTTTTGGTGGTTGTGATGTATGAGTCACAGGGGTAATAAACTTCAAATAGTTTGAAGTAAAGTTAAGCACTTCCCAGTATCTTCTATTAATTATCTGTGGAATAGAAGAAAAGAAATTAATGCAGAGACATAAGCTCATCTTGGAACAAGAGGAGAACACGTTCTTATTGTGATGATTTTACTGAGTCTTTTCTCAGAGAAGGATAAGTGATCGAGAAATATTTAGTGTCTACCGGTAACTTAAAATATTTAATTTTTCATCATTTAAAAAAATTAAATTAAGAATGTTTAAAAAAAATGGAGAACGGCAGCCCAAGAATAGTGTAAACAGAATTATTGAAGGTGCTGTGTTGTTCCCTGTGCTGGAGGTCAATCCTGGCTGCCAGGCTTACCCACCAGAGTGGTTTCAAGACTATTTCATGCTCTTTGTTCTTTTAACCACAGAGCTCTTTTGAGAAGACTGAGGAGCCAGAGCCAATTTGTCACGTAGCTGATGGCTCTGTGATTTAGCAGGGAGCTGATGTGCCATTGCTCAGGGGGATCTCCCAGCCCTTCCCTCAGCTCTTCCAAAGCCAACTGACCAAAATGATCTGTGTTTATGGTTTGAGGGAGAAAGAAAGGCAACAACAAACCCTCCCTTCCCCACATCCAATATCCTTCCTAACTCTTAAAGACTGATTCCCTGTTTCCTGATGGTTTGGCACTCTGCAGGCTGACAGTACTTGGAGACAGAGAGGGAGATTCTTCCCTCAGGAAGGAAGGAATTTTCTATGTGCACAGTACAAGCAAGAGATTACAAACCTGGGGGATAACTGCTGATTTTGGGTGACTTTGATAGATGGAATCAAAGCCATATTCAACTTCACAGCCTTTGATTAGCTCCAAGTGCAATATCCACAGGTAGGTTAATTGAAAGAAAAGAAAACCAAAATGAGAAAATGCATTTAATTCTCATTAAAAAAAAAAAATATGGTGTCTGTTTACACAAGTGTTGCCTCTGAATTTTTAAGGTCAGTTCAAAGTTTTCCATTGTAACTTCTTATTCTTCAACTCATCAGCGTAGCTAAAACCTCCAGACCTCTGTCACTTTGATCATTTCAGATTTGGACACTCTCCAACATATTAACTTTCATCTAAAGCTTACAGCTTCTTGGCAGCAATAACACTATTTACTTCAACCTTGCAGAGAGTGCAGGAACTGAAGATAAGCTGTTTGGGGTTCGTGTGGCAAGGTTTTGGGTGCTGAGGGCAGAGGGCTGCAAGGGTACCAGTTATGTTTTCATATTTTCTTTTCTCGGAAAGATTAAAATCCTTTGCTCTTTTCTCACTTTTGGGGATGCTGTCTTAGGATCCTCATGTCAGTATACTTTAGGAATATCAAGAATCAATGCAGTTGGAAAGCAAACATACAAAGGGAAGTTAACATCATTGATCTTTGCCCTCCTCTAAGAGAAAACGCCGAGCATGACATTGTTTGTGCAACTAGAAAATGTTTTTGGTGAATAGCAATTGCCAGACAAAAGTAATCAATTTTTTCCAGTTCCATGTATTTTCCAGTTCCTCTGTATTTTAAGCTATGTGGTATCCACACTTGCCATGAAATGAACACAACAGTTCCTAAGCTTTTTCAGGGAAAGTACATGCATTTTTTCAGCTAGATCCTACAGTGAATGCTGGACTGACTGGTTAAAGGAGAAATGCCCACTTTTAAGTTTTGCAAAAACCCTGCTCATGGTTTTTCCCCATTAACTGAAAGTTCTGATGGCTCAGACCAGCACCTTAGCCCATGAACAACTTTCATACAGGGCTGAGGCTCAGCTAAGTGCTCAGACTAGTTTTCCCTCATGTTGTATTTCCTAGATCAGTCTTCCACATCCCCAGCTAATTATCAACATCATCTCTGCAGATAATCTTGTCAGAGGATGACTGTGTCAGAAGATAATCTTTTTAGGGGATAATCTTACCACAGAATCATCTTGTCTCAAGATAATTGCATTACAAGACTCAAGAGCTTCAGTTGTTCCCAAGAATATGGTAAATTTTCAGAAGCAGTAATATATAGTCTTAAGTTTAAAAGACATACTAAACTGTATGAGTCAGCACAGCAGTGGAAATCAATGGGGAGATCAATGTAGAGCCTCCTTTGTCTCTGCAAAACATCCTGCACAGAAATGTTTATGAAAGAGGACTCTAATGAACAGCAATTTTAATAGTACAGTATATTACAGATAAATAGTCTTCATTGCAGGCTTTCATATTTTGTAATAAAAGCTTCTCCTAGGTGAGGCTGCACCTGCATTACTTTGCAGTAGCATTTTCTGAGTTAATATTGCACAGAACTCAAGAGTACAAGCCTCACAGCACCATTCTTAGGTTCGACTGGAGAGTCCTTCATTTTTAGGGGTGGAGTAGAACTCAGCCAGTGCATTGCTTATCACTCACAGTAAAAGAATTCCCACAAAGAGCCCAGCCATGGCAGATGTCAGCAAAGCTCTGGTAATTTTCAATGCCTGCATCAGCCTGTCAAACTGTCACAATTAGTGAAACAGTAATAGTGATGGAATTAGGATTTAGGGACCCTGATCCTAAAGCCCTGCACACCCTCACACATTCCAAAGCACAGAGCTAACAAAGGCTGACTGCTCCTGGCTCTGGCCCTGTCCATGGCTGTTTCACTGCACATCCACAGGCTTGTGTCCATGCAATCAAGGATTGCTTCCAAAAGCTTTGAGGACAGCTTCTTTCTCCTGCTCTGACACCATGTCTCTGTCAACAGCAGGTAATGCCTGCAACAAGTGCAGCAAAGTTAGAAATGCCAATTTTCATTTATATTTAAACAAAGTGATCCTACTCAAAAGCTGCATCCTCAGTGTGAGTGTTGCAAGTAGCAGCCCAAAGGAATTGGGATCCTGACAGGACTCTGATGATCCCCCAGGTGTGAATGAGCTGTTGCTGTTCTGGCAGCTGCTTGTGTCCATGTGACCACTCCCTCTCGTGGGCAGGAATGTCAGACTGCTGGCAGGAATGTGCTGCACTGCCACTGCACCTTCACTCCACCCCCAGCCCAGCTTTGAGTTGGTTTTCTACTTTCAGTTTTATTTAGCAACACTTTATATCAGCTGCACTTCCTTTACATTGATTTTTATGTGTGGGTAGAACAACCTTATCCTTTTTATTTAGTTGTAACCAGTTTCTACTGTTCCCTAACTTTTATTTCAGCCAGGCAGCAGCATGATTGTCATGGTGTGCCTTTACTGATTGATGTTCTCCACTTCCACCACAGCCTGAGCCTGTCCCATGCCAGCTGCCTACTTTCAATTTATTTGGAGATATTCTTTATTCTTTTTCCTCCTGACCTCCATGACCCTATTTGTGCTACTGCAAAAAGAATGATGATTGTCTAGCATCCATGAATCACCTCAGCTTGATATTTTCAGACTGTTTAAAACCTCAGCCTTCACTATTGACTACGTGTTTCGTGCATCTTTCTCCTGCCATGGAGAAAACACTATTTCACTACATTACCAGTTTTCATTTATTGGCTTATATTATGCAGTACACTCCTTTATAATGTTATAATTTTTTATCAAAACTTTTATTTTTTATTCTTAATGGTAGTCCACCCCAAACTACTTTTAAAATTAATCTGGGAAGAAATATAGTACCATCTGCATCTGATACAATCATAATCACAAACCTCAAAGGCATTAATGAAAGTTAGAATATTAAAATATATTTTGTACTTACTGGAAAACCTTGGAAAACCACTGCCTTCAAAGTAGGGTTAACATGTTTTACATATTGGAAAAATAGGTTTGCCTTCTTGTTTTAGAAATAAGCCTTGAAGAGAGAGACATGGAATTCCCATCTCACAGGGACAGAAAAATGAGATTGGGATGTGGTTTGGCAGTGGGTTGGATGTTCTGGTGCAGCAGCTGTCTGCAGAGGTGATCATCCTACTTCCCTCCCAACCCTGCATCCTGTCTGACCCCTGGGGTCACTTCCAGAACTGAGTGGCTTGCTCTGACTTGTGATATTTTTGTGATCCTGTGTATCCTACAGTCATGTAATGATGAGATCTGTTTCCCAGTGGAGGCAGGAAGGTGTGATTGGCTGTGGAAGGAAAGATCTCCTCTCTAAGACCAGTTTAAGAATTGAACTTTCCTTACTTCTCATTCTGTTTGTTTCAGTTGAGTTCTGTGCTTGCAGGGAGCAGGTTTTGCTTTTCACAAAGCATTAAGACCTTCACTAAAAAAAAATTCAGTCTCTAATTAAATGCAATGGCAGTAATATAATTCTATTACTATCCTGCAGAGTTTTTAATATGAGTTCACTTAGTCTGCATTTCACTGATGATTTTGCATTACCAACTGACTGTTTCTGTGCAGGATTAGCTGTCATTAGTCAGACTTCCTTTCACCCATCCACAATTTATCAACAATCATAACACTCCCACCTAAAGATACTTGGAATGGATTTCTGTGCCAGCAGGAGGGAGTGAGGTGTCTGGGTCAAATTTAATGACACACATGAGTAAATATTTATTTTTAATGAGGTGAAGCTTTTAATAATCTCAGAAAGGAGAGAACCTACCCCAAAGCACTTGCTCTAAAGAATCCTGAAGGTGAGGAGTACACAGCCCTCTCAACTTGCACTGACTGCAACTGGACTTTCAGATATCCCAGACACACCCTGCAAATCAAAGCTAATGAAAACTTAGATTTTCCAGTTACGAAAGTAAACTTTCTAACAAGTCTTTTCTCCATCCTTCATAGAACAGTCCCCCAAAAAATCATAGATCTGCAGAGAATTTCTGTCATGCACATTGTCCCCAAAAATTCAAGTCTTCTGGGAAGTTTCCTTTTTTGTCTTTTTTCCCTTTCAGACAGAATTGGCTTCCACAGGTATCTTCTCCCTATTTTTGTGCAGCACTTTTCCATTTGTTCAAATTGCACAGTGTACTCTATAAATGGTACATTAGAGTACAGGTGATTCCTAGAGTTATTCCTGCTAGAAACAGAATTCAGTAAGAGAAGCATCTTTATAAATCAAAAGCAATGAAAAAGTTACATTTACAGGAAACAAAACATGCTCAGAATTTCAGTTCAACCTTTTGCATGTTGTTCATCAGTGTAGACAGCTGGAATTGCTTCTGGTGAGAACAAATTTTTTCAAAAGGGGAAAAAAAGAGGGTTTTACTGTTGTCTCATATGGTCTGAGAGTTTTCAAATTGTACCCCATTGGTATGAAAGCAGGAGTTCAAAAACTGTGTTTATTTGCTAGAAAATATAATATTAATTAATTTCCTACAGCTTTACTGTCTTTCCCAAACATGATGCAAAGTTCCCTCTGCATAGTTTACTAGCTTTTGTGCACATTAACTAGTTCAAATGAGAAGTTGGGAAATGTAGAATAGGAAATATTATAATTAAATATTTGTTATGACAACTCTGACACGCTGAAAACTTGAAGAATTAAGGTGTTAAAAATCATAGCACTTGGAGCTATTTAGCAAAACTTTCAAGATCTACAAGTCTTCTTTCCAGAACCTTTAAGTGTTTATTAACTTAAGTAGATTTCATAGAATTTCTTTGATCACATTTTTTTACAATATAGCTTTTGCAAAGCATGCATCCTAATTGTTTATTTACACAATATTAATATTCAGGCAGAAGGATCATGGAAGCACAGTTAATTAAATACAAATTAATGTGGTGGAATATTTAATTATCTATTCTACACCTCACAACTAATGATTATGTAAATGCCTTGCATTTAATCTTGTTCCCAGGAAATTAACTTAATGGCCTTCAACAAATGAACATTTTGTATGCATTGCAGGACACTTTATCTAAATTTTAACAGCATGGTATTAGTTTCAGATAATAACATGATTACATAATTTAAAATGTAAATGTATACAATACTTTTGTTTTCTTATTTTACTTCAGAATTCAGAGTGAAATATAGGACTATTTGTACATTGCAGTTTTGAGGCCCTTGGGTTGGGGTTTAGTCAACATCTATATTTTCAGTTTCACTTTCAGCTCATCTTCATCTTTGACCCCAACACCCAGCCTGTTCCTGGGGAGGAGAACTGCAATTCTGGCTGTCCCAGCTACAGACCGTGGACCACAGGGATGCCAAAATACAGGAAAATGTCCTGTGTTAGCACAGAGCTCCTGCTAAATTGCCCCAACCCCATTCCCCATGGTAGAGGAATGAATATTGAAAGTTTTCATAACAGACACTTTGCTCTGTTGATTGCAGAAAGAGTCTGGACCTTTCTGGAAATAAGAAAAATTTATATGTATGTTTCTGGTGGAGGGTTAAGGTAATATTTACACAGCAAACCTCTCTGCAAAGAAACCATCTCAACAGTTAAACATAGAAATGAATAGTGCATGGCAGTTTCTTCCCCCAGTATTTTTTACTTTTAGAGTTATTAGGAACTCCTACATGCTTTAACCTTGGAACCCAGAACACTTGGGAGTGATTTCAAAATGAGGTTATGTAATTACAACAAGTATCCTTAACTTTTGCTAAAGTACATGCCAGATACAGTGCCTGGAAAAAAGGTTTCTTGCTACTAACCAGTGTAATTAATATACTCTCCAATCCAGGATTAATCTAAAGAGCTCTGCTTCTCAGACAGAGAAGTGAGAGGGGGATTTGGGTCTTATGCACAGCCTAAAAAGGGACTGATTATTATTATTTATTTGTTTGTCGGCCCAGGCATCAAAGACTGCCAATTTATGTTACTTTTGATTTTGCACAACAGCCAGAAAAAGCTGAAATCTTATCAGAGTCAGTGGAAGCCAATGGGAAATGATCAAAAACCAAACCAAAGGAATAAAAGTGAGGCCTTATGGTACATATTACAGCTTCAGAGCATTTTACATATTTTACAAAGGCAAAACAACACTGAGTTTTACAGGCAGGGCAATTTTACCAAGTGGTGACAAAGGGTGTTTAGAGAAAAAATGAGAAACTATTCAAAGAATAGTTTCAGCCAAAAGGATAAAATGAAAGTTTTCAAAATTTATTGTGTCATTTTGATATTATTTAAATTAAGTGTTCCATTTGTAAAATAAGGAAGAGCAAGAAGGCTTAAGAAGATAGAATCTCTGTTTCATTTATGAAGAATGAGAGAAGGAGAAATCCCTGGCTCTGACCAGGTACACTCATATGAATTCAACATTTGCTTATCCATAGTACTGCACTTGCTAATCATCACTGTAATTACACACAGGAAAAAGGGAATGGGAATTTCACAGAGAAGAAAAAAAAATCTTTGAGTAATTTACCCATCCTGAATTCAAGGGGAATAGATATTAGTTTTAAGAGATTCATCTTAAAAAAAAACAAAACAAAACAAAACAAAACAAAACAAAACAAAAAACAAACAAAAAAAAACCAAACCAAACCAAACCAAACCAAACCAAACCAAACCAAAACAAACAAACAAAACAAAACAAAACAAAACAAAACAAAACAAAAAAAAAAAAAAAAAAAAAAAAAAAAAAAAAAACACCAACCAGCATTAGAAGGTTCTGTTTTTCTGTTTTAAAGAATAAAAAGAAGACCTGAAAGTCTGTTTTGCTCTGGATTTCCAATGTGGAAAAGGAAAGAACTGCACTTACCAACTAGAACAAGGTATAGAATATATGTGCAATTAGATAACTCAGCACAAGGCAAGTTCTTTGAACTCTAAGGCACTCTGTATCTAAATTCTTGGATGCTCAAGGTATCTTCCCCATAGTTAAAGCACAATGAATGTTAAAATGCTTTGTGCTTTGTATTCAGAAGAGGTACACATTAATTGTCATCCACTCATCATAACTGTCATCCTGAAATCAATTGAATAATCACAGTGAAGAGCACCCATAAAAGTGAGTTGATCAAATGAATCTTAATTAGTTGATATTGTGTTCTTTGTTTAGTGTGATCTTTTACAGTTGTCTTCTGCAGGGTTATGTTTGTGATTTTTAAATAGGTTTTTTTTTGCCTCTGCAAAGGATATGAGGGATATTATCCTTGGTATTCAAAATTCAGAATGTGACACGGGGTTTATTTTAATTTCCCATTTTTCTTCCTGTTTGCTGTCAATTCATTCAGCTTTCACTGGGTGAAAGTCCTTAAGTTCATATTTCCTTTCTTGTTGCTTACTATTCTGTTTGTCCATTATTAACACTTAGCCTATTCTTTTTGTCCATTATTAACATTTCTTAGCCTATTCTTTTTCAGAGTGAGAAACAGGTAAGGCAGGGGTGGAAATCTGCAAGGAGATGGGAAATTCTTGGAGGAGCTTAGCAGTCAGTGGCAGCTGATTGCACTCAATAATGACAGAGAACACCCAGTTCCTTCCAGGATCAGTGGTCAGGTGGGAAGGAAAGTGGGTGACAGAGTGGAAACAGACATTTTTGCACAAAATTTCAAAGGCCTAATTATTTCAAAAGGCCTAATTCAACTCTCTTTTAAGTCAATAGGAGATTTTTTGCTGAGTTTAATGGAAAACTCTTAAGATTTTACACCCTTAAGGATTATGTATATAAGCATATACCCAGGCACAGCTACCAAATTCAGCCAAATGAGGATTTCAATAAATTTCCTGTAGTAAAACCATCTTTTAGCACCTATCTCCACCAAGGAGTATCAACAGCAGATCATACTGAGGTCAGTCAGAAAGAGATGAGGTGATCCAAAACTGGAATATAAACTGGAAGCATCTGTATAAAATGAGAAGTTTTCCCATTACTATTTGATATCAGAAACAAAAAAATATTATTAATTTATACCTCCAAATTCTATAAAATACTCATTAAATTGTGGCTGGATCACCATTCCCTGTTTTAAACAGGCTTTAGAAACTTTCTATGCCTCTAAGTATCAGAGTAATATATTCTTTAGAACACCACCCATTTATGTTGAACATTCCACCCCCTCTTCCTTTTTCCTTCATCTCTGCTGTCTTTCCCTTAGAAGACCATTTCATCTCCTTTCCCAGGCCTTCCTTTCTTGAGCTCCTCTCCCAGACCTTCCCCATGCCCTTCTTTTTATATTTATCCAGTGGAAAAAAAAATTAAGGGAAAAAAAAAGAAGAGAGAATTAATAAAGTAGCAGCTGCTATAAAGTTTTTTGGGAAAGCTTGTGCAGAAGGAGTTCTCAGGGCAGAGTGCTGGGGAGGGCAAGTGAGGGGATTAATTGAGGCTCTGCAGCTCCTTTCCTGCTTCCAGTCTCCCTCTGAATCAAGATGACTGCTTGCATTTACAAGTTCAGGGGAAATTAATTTCCTCTAATGAAGAGGACACAGGAGATGGCGCAGCCCCCATCACGTGTGGTTATCTCTGACACCTCAGAGTGAGTCATCTGGCTGTTCTCAGCTCAGGGTGTTATAGATACATATTATAGCATTGACTATATCAAAATGGATTTTATATGTGTGGTGTTAAAGTGACTTTGCTATAAAGATTTCATTTTTATTTCTGCTGTTAATTAAGCTTAGACATAGTAGTGCAATAGCTGATAGAAGTGTGCTTGTGTTAAAATGCCTGCTGGGATGGGAGAACACCCAATGAACACAGGATGAGGACACCTGCACAGATCTGCCAACCATCAGCACTCACCCTCTGAAGGCACTGTGCAACAAGGCCCAAACTGGAGGTGATAAAAAAGGACTGAAACCACAGCCAAGGAATCCACATGCTCTAAAAAGGCAGACCCAAGGAAGAGCCAGGCTAAACAATTCTTAGAACATGTAAACTAGTTTGGGGAAAAGTTTACTGTGCATGAGGGGCTATGAATATGCAAGAGGCTGATGGAAGGGAAAAGGTATTTAAGGGGTATCCCCGAAGATAACAGGGTGCTCTTGGCTGAGTGCTGAGATGCACCGGCTGTAACAACCTTTGCCCTGTGGTCCTTGTCTCCTATTGCCCTTTATTAAACTTGTTTAATTTTCACAGGAGAGTGAAGGTGTTTTTCACATTGGCCATGGGGTCAGAGCTCCCAATGTGGCCTCCTCACTGGGACACAGTGACAGCTCTGCCTGCCCCAGGTCCCCTGGGCACTTCTCTGCTGCACAGCCCTGGTGTGTGCTCTGCTCCCTCCTGGCCATCCTCACAGCCTGAGCTCTCTTCTCCTGGCACCAAGCATCCCTAGGAACCAGATTAAATAGGATTTAGCCCAGAATCACCAACATCACTTCTTCAAATAGTTAGGCTTCACAGTCATAAAATAGCAGCTCCTCCTTGGATTATGGCAGCACATTCCTGAGCCCAGGTAATCTTAAAGCATACATTGCAGGGCTCTAATTCCAGTGACTGTCAGGCACCTGTTTATATTTATGTGCTGTGTTGACATTTCAGATGTCCTGCAAAGACTTTCACATTGATTTGGACAGGACAATTCACAATTTAAAAAACTAAGGATGTGAAAAATCATTGCAGCATGTCCCCACTGCGGTTTTCAGATGGGAGGCAAACATAATTCTAGATTAACCTAGACTTTTACAATTTTGTGAATAAAATGAGACCAAGACCATTCAAAAGTGTTCAGCTTTAGTGCCAATCTAGTCCTGTTGGAAACATTGATAAATACCAAGAGTTTTTAAAAGCAGCACAATTAGGTCAGTGCTGAGAACCTTTGCAGATCTCTGTTTAAATCAGCAGCTCAGCCTCTGTCTAGTCAAGGAACCAGATCAAATTTCAAAGCTGATGCTCTTTCTGTCCTTTGTGGCCTTTTCTTCCTGCTTAGGAAAGAGCTGCACAAAGAAATTACTGCTCAAGAGGAAAATAAATAATTTTAATATTTGTATGCTTTACTAGGTTTTTCCCTTTTCATTTCTTTACTAGCTGAGAAACAATTGTAATACTTGAGCAGTCAGTGAGTTCACTTTATTAACAGTTCAAACATAATGTGAAGACAATATATTTAATATTAGTTATTAACCTTCTGCAAATTTAAGCTGTATTTTGCTCACTTAATTAGATAAACTACATTGTTTCTCTCTTACTGGTCCCTCTCTTTAGTATGAGCATTAAAAGCACCATAGGGTACACTGTATTTTAGTTGAGTAAGTATTTTTCTATGAATTGTAAATTGTTTGGAAATTTTTTCACCTTCACAATTCTTACAATTCACAATAAAATATGTGATCCCTAATGCAACCTTTTTAAAAAGTGACTGCACTCAGCCTGTAACTAATTAATTATGAACATAATCTCTTCTAATGACAATTAATTTTTAACAAAGCTTTATAATGCAAATCATGGCATTTACATTTCTATTCAAGGGATGTCTACATTTAAAGTCTCACACAGGATATTGCCTCAGAATCAATTCACTACTTTCTCTTTTTCTTTTTCACCTTTTACTCTCTCCTTTGCAGTTCTCATTTGCTTTTGAAATGGAACAAAACATTGCTAATTTGGCTCGTGCCATTCTCCTCATCGTGGCATTTTCCTCCTTTAGTCTCATTGCAGAGTGAGTAGATCAAGCTATTGAATGTAGAGGCAGAGAGCATTTCACTATACATGAAATGAAGGAAGATCATGCTGGGACAGTCACCTTCAACATTGTGCATTCAGTCTAAATTTACAGTAATAGACTCATACTTGGAGGATGCTTGCTGTGTTTGTTTGCAAACTAGTATGCAGTACTTACAAGTGTGTGGTTTTATTGACATATTCCTTTCCTTTCCTGTGGTTTTTAATTGAAACCCCCACTGCTCAGCCAAGCTCCTGGAAGTCAGAGAACAGAAGTTTTGTGTTTAGTTTAGCATTTAGACAAGATGAACACGTAGAGGAGAGTTCTGCTGGTCGATTAGGAAATGCACAGTTCAGGGCTGTTGGAGCTTTTGTTCTGATTAAGTGAGACTCATGATTTGTGTATGCAATTAACACTATGAAGTCAGATGAATGATATGTGTATGGAATTAACACTATGAAATCAGATGAATGATGAAGAGAATGGCTTAATGTATGGATCAACATACAAATGAAACAGTTATTTTAATAGCACTAGGTTTGGAAAAATTACAATAGAAAAAAATGAAAAATTAGAAAAAATATCAGAATAAGAATATTAGAATTAGAAAAATATTTGCTAGGAGGTGTTTGCTTCCTGCTGCTGTATGCACACTGCTGGCTGTGTGTCCCACCTGAGTGCTCAGGACACAGCCCTTGTGTCCATTCTGGTCACTCTGAGCTGAGAGTGAGCCAAGAGCAGCCCTGTGTATCATGGGGAAAGGCCACATTCCTTAAAAAATTACAGTGTCTTTCACTAATGCTGAAACAGGACAAGTCTAATACCAACAGATTACAAAATGCATTTGCAAAACTGATGTGAACTGATAAACAAAGGTTGGGTAAACCTGGAATTTCATTTCCAGGCCCAGTAACATCACCTGAAGTAGAATTCTGATAACTTAAATTTTTGCCTTGTGACAGGAGTTAAAATCCATTGGAAGCATTTAGGACCTCAGGGAATGGTGTGAAGCTGTGTCAGGGAATATTTATGTTAGATTTTAGAAAGGTTCTTCCCCCAGAGGGTGCTGGCACTGCCCAGGCTCCCCAGGGAATGGGCACAGCCCCGAGGCTGCCAGAGCTCCAGGAGTGTTTGGACACCAGGGATGGACAGGGGGGATTGCTGGGGGTCTGGGCAGGGACAGGGGCTGGCTTTGATCCTTGTGCATCCCATCCCATCATAGCTCAGGATATGATTCTGTGATTACCAGTGCAGCTCTCATTTAACTAAAATAACAGTGCAACACAAATGACAGATAGCTACATCAAAAAATGCAACTCGTGTCCACATATAATCAGTATACTCTGTGATCCTGGGCTAAAACATGTCCTTTTCTTCCTACAACAAAAGGATTTGCTTGCTTGTACTCAAAAATGAATGGAACCAACTGGCCCTGGGTGGAGATGGGAAATCTACTCTTTCAAGAATTCCTCCTGTTGCATTAACACCCTTCAGCAAAGTAGCCAGCAGAGTCTTTGCAGCACAGAAGTTCTGCATGAAAAAAAAACCACACCACCAGCATTTGTCAAATAAATGTCTGTTAATGAATAACATAAAAGAGCCCATGTTCCTCAGTTGTAAATAAGAGAGAACAGAGAAGTGTGAAAAGAACTCTGCTAAAGAAACAATGAAATATTAATAAACTTGTGTAGGAAGCCTTGCTAGGTGAGGAATTAGACAAATGCATCACTTGCTTTCTTCATCCTCCCACAGGACCATGCCTACATGAATTGGTATTGACCTGTGAGGTCAGGAAGACACACACACACAGATCCATGAAGAACCACCCCCAGTTTCAGAGTCCAGGTCATGCTACAGACCACTGCACAATTAGGTTACGTGCATAGTAACATGATAATGAAAATCCTCCTATTTGTTCTGTATAAAGCCTGGAAATCATGTAAACCCCATCCTGATAAACATATTTACTGCATGTGTGCTGTGATGTGCACATGCACTCTGAAACCTTATCCTGGACTATGGATTAGGATACCTGAGAAGGAATTATTGATTATTTGGGTGCAAACATCCTCTTCAGGAGAACTAGTCACTGCAGCCTGAGGGATTACATTGGCCACTTGTTACTGGTAAATATTGACTGATAAAAGGAGATCACAAAGATAACCAGGTTCTTTTGGTTTTCTACATACTGAAACTGGAAGGTATAAAATTAATACCTTGTTTGAGGCTCTTTCTAACTGAAATGGTAAACCATTGATTTCACCAGTGGGATGCCAGAATATTTAAGAATTTGCAAATATCCCTGTCGATGTTGCTCATTATGCAAGAAATAAACTATAACAGGATGACATGGTAAGGCAGTGTGCCACTCCTTTGAGGGTTAAGTGGGAAACTGCTGCCAAGAGTCCACTGAAATTCCAATGTGAGAAGCACTGCCAGCTGGCTGTCCACAACAAAATAAACAAAAACCCTCTATTCTCTGCCTATCATTACAGGAGCAGCCATTTGGCTCAAGTCCATCCAAAATCAAATATCCAGCTGGAAGACAGTTCCCATTTGTGCCTTGAAGGGTTAAGGAAGGTGTGCAGAAGGTAAAACAACTATTAGGCTATTATTGCATGACAGAATTTCTTTGACTGGGGAGTAGCAGAAAGAAAAATCTCTTGTTGGACTGTGAATAGAGACCTGGCAGGCAGGTGCGTGCTGGCCAATAAGATGTGAAAGAAAGCAAAGGAATAAAGAACCATTTGTCAGACTCTGGTGTTGGTGTTCTGGTGTATTTGCTGAATTTTTGCTTTATTATTTAGACAAAAGCCTATTGTGAGCTAGATGCTGTCCCAGTAAACCACGTCTGGTTTAAAGGCATCATTTTCCCACTTTGTTTTCCGCATGGCTTCCACAAACAAATTAGAAGTTAGATTATCCCCCCTGACATGAGCTTTTAGTAGAGGAGACCAAGGGGAGATCCCATAGCAGAGCAGAACTTCTTCATGAGGGGCAGGCACTGATCTCTGCTCTGGGCCAGGGAATGCTGGAGAGCAAGGACATGGGGAGGCTCAGGCTGCAGAGCAGGGGAAGGTTCTGCTTCCCCAGAGGGTGCTGGCACTGCCCAGGCTCCCCAGGGAATGGGCACGGCCCCGAGGCTGCCAGAGCTCCAGGAGCATTCGGACAGCTCTGCCACAGATGCTCAGGGGGGATTGCTGGGGGGTCTGGGCAGCAAATTTTAATTATAAACTTGAAAATACATGGCTTTCAGGGAAAGACACCACTCTGGCTTTGAGGTTCATCCAGATTAGGCACTGGAGCCACAGCTGTGGATTCCTAATCTCATCTGTCAATGTTTTCAGTTTAAATTCTGCTGTTGATGCAGCATTTGAGGATGGCGCTTCACTGAGGGAATGGACACAACACAATCTGAGTTTTGGTCACATCCAGAATCAAGAACTGGCTGCCTTTACAGCTGGCAGAAACCTAAAGTGGGAAAGAATTCCAGAAACACAGGAAGATAGCTGCCTGTGGGGAAAAAATTGTGTTGGAAAAGGCAGAAAATCCAGCCCTGGGTTAAGACGTTTTCCATCTTTACAGCGAAGTTTGAGCAAAGAGATTTAACCCATGATGCCACTACTTGCATGGCTCCCATATTTGGGCATTAGTTCCAATCCATTCTTTGAAAATAAATGACAGCTGAATAAATGACTGATGATAAACTCCGGGTTTATTCTCATTTTTCTTTAATGATGGTTTTATCCTCTCCATTTATTTATGATAATTTAAATATTCTACCTGCCTGCTCTATAATGCAGACTTATTATACCATCTCATTATTGTGAAAAAGATCCACACACAACCCCCCCTTCCAGGTATTTAAAATAAAATGCAATCTAGGATAAAAATACCTATGCTGATGACCTATATTGCAGAGTATATTATTTCTCTTTCTCATGTATGGCAACAGGATTGGAATACCTGATTTATTCTTTATTTAGTGTTCAAAAGGAGGCTTATTTGGAAAGTAACAGACAAAACTTTCTTAGCTGAATCCTTAAAGCTTTTCCGCAGTGCAACACGTGATGCTGTCCGAGGTCCTGTTTCTCTCTGACCTGCTCTAGCTGTCCTTCATATAGACAAGGATCCTCCCTTCAATCCTATAGATCAAACTGAAGGTAGAATACAGTTACCTAGTAAAAAAAAAAAAAATACACAGTGCTCTAACACATCACATTTCATGGGTGAAAAGGAACCATACTTCTTAACAAATTTGCATTTAAATCCCCTGCCCATGAGAAATGCTAAGTTTTCCATTTATCTTGAAATGGACACGTTGTTACCATGGTTCCAACTCCAAAATGTGAAGCAAATATTCAGTCATAAAACTGCAACAGAGGATGGATAGTGAAGTACCTGCCTCTACTCAAATATCTCAGCTTTCATGGATTGTAGGGAACCTTTCTGCCTATGCTGAGACACACTGGCAGATCTTTCCACCTATGATACTTGCAGACATAAGTTTAAACACAAATTTAAAAGGCAATTAGAAAGAACTCTAGTTCTTTGCATCTCCCTCTTCAAACCAATTACATCCTTTAAGGACGGATGCCTGTAGTCTAATAAAAGTCAGGTGATGATTTCAGGCCAGGGAGGCTGGGCAGAAGCTCCTGTCCACATGAGCTGAGTGGCTCCCCAGGGTTGGAGTTGTCTCAGGTTTTAATGCCAAGGTCCCTTGGACCCCCAGAATTTCTCCCTGATCTCCAAGATCATTCCTCAGCTGAGATCTTGAGCTTATTTCCAAGACCACTTCTCTTCACAAATCTTCCTTCTGCACAAACTTTTCTTTCCAGAACCTGATCTGCCCAGCTTCCACAGTTCTTGTGCAGAAGTACAAGGTGTGCTCAGCCTCCTTTTTGACAGTTCTGTGCCACGTCTCTGGAAGATTTGGGACATGTCATTTTTGTTTAGTCCCATTGTCATTAAAATTTACAGGCAGTCCATGTTGGGTGCAGTTAGCAAGGAGAAGACTTCTTGAAAGTTCAGAAGTTTAATTTAGATTTTCTGTCCACATGTGCACATACTCCCAATTATCTGCTAAATGTTAGTGTTCCAAATTTGAGCTATTTTTTTGCCTAAATAATTAATATATTTCCTTCCTTCCATTTTACTTTGAAATTACAACTTTGATGGCAGTCTACATTTGGATTACTCCACCCCTGTATTAGAGAAGCCAGAACACCCAAGTTCCCAAGATTTAATAATTATGAAACTACTAATATCCACCTAATATAATGCCATTTACTTGAAATGTTTAATACTTTACTTGTCAGGTCCAACATGGGTTCACTATCAGTTCCCTGAGGGGACCAAATAGGATAATCTTGACATCAACATCCCCGAGGCCAAGACTGTGCCTTAAAGTCTAAAAAAATCCTGTGAGTGCCTGATCCACGGCTCCACCAGCAGCAGAGGCTGTGCCACGGACTCAGGCTCTGTATTTTCAGACCCACTGGGGGGATTTGTTCTCCAGCACAGCCCTTGGACACATCCTTCCATGTATCCAACACCAGCTGGGACAGAATTTCTCCTGAAAGTGAGGGAACCCCCTTCCAGCTCTGTGGAAGCTGCTTCACAATGATATAAACATCACCAAGTCTCGATTTTAAAATGTTAATTTATTTTCCCAAATTACCACACTCACATATGGCTCATAATTGCAGTATCATGGAGTGTCAATTGAGCAAAACAGATGTATTTTTCAAAAAACTGTGACACTGTTTACAAAAGCTCTCTATTCTCCATGGGTGCACATGCTGCTTCTACCTTCTGCTCCAGTACCTACATATCGATACTGCTCAACTAAATGCAGATTTTCTGCTTCAAGAACATACAACATTCACATTCAGGGCAGCAAATCATTCTGAGAGAGTTTAGATGTGGATAATGCTGAATAAGCCAGTCAAAGTAAATGCTTGGGCATGAAAGGGCAGAACAGGATTTTCTGTGGAGCCCACAAGAAACCTAAACAAGAATATTCTGATGTATTACATTACTCATAAATTAGGAAAAAGCTAATGAAATATAAAATAGCTTCAGGTATAGTAGTTAGGAATGACAACTTTGGTAAATTAGAATCTTGTCCCATTAGGTTTTAAATTTGTGACTTTCCAGAGCACATCTCTGGCAGCTGCTAGGATGTGCTGAATTGCTCTGAAACTACTCCATTAACCTTAACGAGCTTTAATTTTGGTACAGGGAGGTCCCTGTCCAAGACACATCTTCTATCCTGTGTGAAAGGTGCTGTTAGTCAGCTCTTGATTAAATAATCCTGGGGCTCTGGTCCCATCTTTCTGCCTGGAAAACACTTTGCCATACATTAGCTGTGTAGGATTAGCAAGAAGGATTTCTTTACTACATGAACACCATTTTCCACTGAGGAAACTTCAAGGAGTTCAGAGTTTTTAGTGCTTTCCAACTCATAGAATAAGATTTTTTTTTTTTTTTTTTTCAGAAGATGTTTGATAAGCTCTTAAATTTTCAGAAAGCTTCCCTTCTAGGTTCACATTGGATTTACTTGTTTTTCAGACAGCTTTCTCCTTTTTTCCATACGTTTCTGAAGAAAGAAGCAGAGTTTATCTAGATTTCAGAAGTGTAGAAGCTTTTCCTCCCTGTTTTGGTTGTTTGATTTTTATTTTTTAATAGGAGGGATGACCTCCTCCTGAACTATTTTTAATATTAGCTTTAAGAAAAGGTACATTTGTAAGTTGCACTGTTAAAGAAATTGATGGCATGATGGCTTTAACTCCATGGTGTGAGAAAGATGCCCACTTTTAAAAACTGCAGGAAAAATACCCCAAATATCCATTGTAAATACTGTTACACTGAACTTATTTCTCTGTTATCATTCTTAATTGCTTGCTGTGCAACAAGTCAGAGTGTTCATAAATCAAAAGCAGGCTCCTGCAGTTAGTTTTTGATCTGTATTACATTAAAGTTTAGCTCTCCAGTAGTTCAGAATGAGTTTTTCATTGCATTTCTGTCCATCTTCGTGTCTTTTCTTGCAGCAGAATTTATAGCAGTGTCTTCATATGAAGAAGAATCTCAAGGTGCTGATGCAGAAGTGCCTGTGGAACTGTGATTTACTGCTGGGATCTTGGAGCTCTCTTGTATGGAGGGCTCCTTTGGGAGGCAGATGAAGTGGGAGTGGGGCCTGAACCCTGATGCACAGGCTGGATGCTCTCACCAGATACAAGCTGAAATAATTTAAAAGAAAAACAAAAAACAAACAAAGAAAAAACCAAACCAAACCCCCCCCCCCCCAAAAAAAAAAAAAAAACCCACAAAAAACCAAACCAAACAAACAAACAAAACCAGAAAACCAAACATAGCAAACTTACTTTTATAAGAATATGATTCTCATAAATACCAATATTTAAAATATATAGCAGTACCCTTCCTCTTTACTTAGCATATGGATTCTTTTTTTTTTTTGTTTGTTTGTTTTTTTACTTTTGGCATTTTTAAAAAACATTTTTAATTGGGGCTCTACTTAATGGAGATTGTACTTAATTCTGTGAGAAGAGGATGAAAGCATGGCTCAGTTCTGTTCAGAGTCGGGCTTTATGGAATTGGATCCATTATTCCTGCACCAATTCAGACACTCTGCCTCTCTCTGGGCATTGGTGGGAGTTGTACTCCTGGGTGTGTTTGCGAAGCTTCTGCCCATCTCAGGGCTTCTTTTTCTCTAATGTGGTTATGGAAATGTCAGCTTTGTCTCTAAGCATTTGCAAAACACAACACAGTGTGGGTAGTGTTATTATCACAATATCATTTCACTTAAAACTGCTGAAACATAATTTTAACTCCTTTAAATTTACAAAATACCAAATCATACTTGGCATGAGCAGTTCCCAGTATATAAAGAGACAGTGAGTACACCCTCACTGCCAGGAACGAGCTCCCCTACCCACAGCTGTACTTCAGAATACAACATTTTGTGTCTGAGAGCCTGATTTTCCATGTTGGAATATCAACAATGCAGATAAGACTCTATATTGCTATCTTTTATAGTTTATACTATACTTTATATAGTATTGAGAGATCTGGGACACAATTGCAGATTTTTATCCTCTCTGTCCTATCAGATATGAAATTGTGAACCTTCTCAAAATGTCACTGCTGGAAACAAAAGGCAAAACTGATTTTTTTTTTTACTGTGTAATGTGTTACCATCCACTGTGTGGCTCAATTCAATTTTTACAAGGCTTCCTTATGAGGTGCAAGAAACTGATTTATGAGTCCACATTAAAGCCTCCTTCACTCTTGAGATTCTGGTTAAATATTATATGATATGACACAAGTATATTGAAAAATAGAGTTTCAGCTTATTATGGGCTTTCTCTTGCTACCCTTGCAGCACATTCATTTCAGATTGTGCAGAATGCCCTACATTTCTGTTTTTTATGTATCTCTGGTAAATGTGAGAGTTCAATTTGATTCACAGCAAAATATATTCCCTCTCAAACAAAAGTTACCAGATAAGATCCTAGGCAAAGTCTTCATCTTGTGGAAATGCCTAATGCATTACTTTGGGTGAGTAGAAGTGACTATTTTATCACATGCTATTATGGATGAAACTTTTATTCTGGATGTCTTTCTATGAGATGGAGACCTGTGATACCACATTCCAGACAGATTCAGTAATACACAGCTACAGGGAGGTTTACACGTCGTTACTTGGACCAGCATCTCCAAATCTGTACGAGTAACAGAAAATCTTGCTTTATTTTTGCCATCACAGATTGCTCCTACCCTTCCATGGCCACAGTAATGCCTTACAGCATCTGTTCAGATTGGGTTTCTGACTCCAGGAAGGTTTTGAGTGAAAGCACACAACACTTCACTACTGCAATTAAGGAGCAAACCAACAGCGATTGAGCTTGAAAGAAAATCACAGAGAGAATCATGGAATCCCAGAATGATTTTAATTGAAAAGGACCTCAAAGCCCATCCAGTGCCACCCCTGCCATGGCAGGGACACCTCCCACTGTCCCAGGCTGCTCCCAGCCCCAGTGTCCAGCCTGGCCTTGGGCACTGCCAGGGATCCAGGGGCAGCCCCAGCTGCTCTGGGCACCCTGTGCCAGGGCCTGCCCACCCTGCCAGGGAACAATTCCTAATTCCCAAGATCCCATCCAGCCCTGCCCTCTGGCACTGGGAGCCATTCCCTCTTGTCCTTCACAGCCATGGACCAGATCTCACCTTAATAAAACACTAAACCAAGAGGAAGTTCACACTCCAGAGTGATTTCTCAGGAAATAAGTAAAGATAACACCTCCATAAGAGATGTGTGTGCTCAGCTTGATGCCAGGTTAAGAATGGTATGTGACAGATTTATTAAACAGCAGCTCTGCTTGGAGGAGCCACGGAAAGCCATCCAGGCTGGTGGAATGATTAATAAAGGAACTGGTACCTGGGAAGTGAACAGCCCTGCACCACTGTACACGGGGTGTATTCACATCTCCCTCATTGCATGCAATGTTCATATCTCAAAATAGCATAAGGTAGACCTAGGAAAGATTGGTAGTGTTGAAACACTTGGAACAGCTACTCTGGTGAGGGAGGCTAAGCAAACCAGGGTTCTCAAACTGCAAAATGAAGGCAAGTAAGGACCAGATCTTACAACAAAAAACTGATAAGGCAAGAGGTTTAAAGAAGGAAATAAGACCTCTTTCTACAATGCAGAATTCAAGCTGTGCCAGGAGGTGGAAGAACTTAAGTTCAAAGAAGAGATGTACCAGTGGCATGTAATAATGTGTTTAAAGTTGGCCATTGATGTGATGATCATGATGCAATTTTTGCCTCAGAATGTCTTTAAAGAGTATTTGTCCAGAAGCTGGGAGCTTGTATCTGGGAAAACAGTCATATAAGTAACTGTGTTTGCTATCTCTAAGTGTTCCCTATCTCTAAGTGATGTCCCTTTTGCCTGAATCAGGCTGGGGATTTTCTGTCCACCCTTTTGCATGAATTTTTTTGAAGTTATTTTTAGCTCTCCTAATCTTCTTGTCATAGTCAATTACAAACACATTCATGGCATGTTAGAGTTAAATCACAGGTGTTCTTAATTTAAAAAATATTAGCATACTACATAATTAATTAGACTTTTACACTTCAGTGAGTTTTGGTTCCCCAAAGAAAATTGAGCATAGAGAATATAATTTGATTTAACTTTTTGTCAAGGTTTAATCTACCTGAAACATTGTTATATTTCAGGGGAAGTCTAAACTGCCTAGATCTTGTCAGAATTTCTTTAGTGGGAGCAACATTTATTTATTTGAATGTTAAAATGAAACTAAGTCATTTAAAAAGAATGCTTTATGTCTTTCAAATCCAAAAATCCTGAAAAAAATGCATATGCAAAAGCAAAGAATGCATTCAGGCAGGATCCAAGATATGTGAGTTGTCAGTATGTGAAACTTGTGACAGAAGTGGTAATTCTACTAGAGATAATTAAACACTTAAGATGCAAAATTAAAAGGAATAGTTGAGAGAAATGAAGAAAACAAATGCTTCAAGAGTTGCTAAGTAGGCTCTTTTTTCAACTGCAACAAGATTCAGAGCACTTGAGGAGTATATGCAGGCAAAAAAAAAAGGCTTTTTATATAAATAATTGGAGGGGAGGGCTAAAAATACTAATAAAAGAGTTCCAGTCTTTGATGCTACAAAGACTGAGTAGCAAAACATCAGCTCCAAATGTGTTGGATAGCATAAACTATTGATTTTGTCAATAGAAGGCAATTGAGAGTCCTCATCTATGGTGATTAAATATGAGAAAAATTCTATAGTTCATCAGTTCAATGCAAGGTATTTTTTTTAAATAACCCTCAGGTAAACAGCATTTTTTCACAACTACGGCAAAGAAACCAAAATATCCCTGTGTTATAATATAATTTATAAGCATTTTGCCCCTGGAGGACCACTCATTCCAAATGAACGGTTTGTTGTTAATTTTGAATTTTACATCCTGCCATAAGGAGGCTTGGGAAGAGAGAAACATTCTATATTTTTCAATATGTAGACAAAGCATTGCCCTCTCCCATGACTATAACTCCCTCTAGCCTAATTTATCTTAATCTGGCTGGAATGAAAAATTTCTCAGAGGACAAACCAAATATATATTTGAATAGAGATTATTAAACAGCAAAAGCATTCAAAAATCAACTTTTCTGTCTTGGGAATAACAGTATTTTTGAAATGTTGTTCAACAGTCATTCAACAGAAAGTACACAGAATTGGCTTCTGTGGCAGTACCAGGAAAATGGGGCTTTTTATTGGATAAAACCTTACCTGTTGAGCTAAAAGGCATTCTCTGCCTTTTCCCTCCCCTCTTCTGTTTCATTTATTGATGTGCTTTTTCATAGACTGGAACATCTTCAATAAACAGGTGATGAGTTCCCTGTCCTGCTTCCACTTCCCCTTTATAGTGGTTTGAGAATTCTTGGGCTATGAGAAGGTGTCTGTTGTGTAAAACCACTTGTGTAAAAAAGGGGTGAATTTTGTGTGACCAACACATCTTTCAAAATACCACTGCTGTCTCTTAAAAACACTTGAAAAATCTGTCCCAGAAAGCTGCTCCAAGGCTCCAAGGGCCAGCAGCAGAGCAAGAGCTGTTCTGAGCCAGGTATCTAAGCTCCAAGCCCAGCTTTGGTATTTCATGTTCTCAGCTGGCACCAAGTGCCCAGCAGATGCACTTAAATAAAATCAGCCCCTCTCTCTCTCCCACTATATTCTTTGCCAAGCCAGCCAAAAACTCGTTCAAGAATAATCACACATTTGAACAGAAAGCCAGACAGGACTTTATTTGCCTATTTTCAGTGGCACGCTGCAGCAAAGACTGTAGTAGGATTACAGTGCTATTCCAGGTCATGAGTGCTTCAAAACCATTCATTGTTAATAAAAACACTATGAAAAGTTGCCACTCTGTGCTTAGCAGCTTTATAAAGTTCATGTCTTCTTTCTGACAAAGCTCCTTATGCAGCAAATAATACTTGTCTGCATGACTGACTAAATCCTACAAAATTTACTCTTTTTAAATCAGACGAAGCTGGTGTAAAAATCAGTAAGACAGTGTTTCTCCTTTGTCTTTTTTGCAGTCAATATTTAGGTATTTAGCTCCATTTTAATGTTAAATGAGTTTTCAATCAGCATGTCAAGGAGCACGCTGAATGTCAGCAACAGTTCTTATTGAGGAATTATTACACATACAGCATGTAGGTTTATCAGGGTGAACCTGACAGGTTGGATGACATTTGCTCAACTCAGAATGTCATCACAGCCAGAATGCCAGGCCAGAATGGAATGCATGGAAAAGAAATAAAGAAAAATGTTACACATAACGTATTTACTTTGATTTTGGTGGTGTTGTTTCACTGGCCGCAGTCTCCTTTAGAGGACTGTCCTGGTTTCAGCAGAGGTAAAGCTCATTTCCTCTCAGGAGCTGGAACAGTGCTGGGTTTGGGATTCACAACAGGAACAAATTTGAGCTCCCCTCAACTCATAGGAATTTGAAAAGTGGGCAGATGATTTTGCAAGACCAGCTGCAATGGAAGAAAATGTGGCCAGGCAACTCCACAGGAACATGTTTAATCAAAGATGCTGGTATTTGAAAACATTGCCCACAGGAAATTATGACCTCGGACTGCAATTCTGGCTACTGCTGTTTGCTTTGGGGGAAAGCTGAATTTTAAATGCTGACAAAAAATGGAATTGTAATCTGTGCAGTGCTAATTTTTATTAGGCTCCACTCTTCCATCTTTTGAACAGAGGTGTTGGATATGACTTAAAAATTACAAAGCTTATTTCAAAGAGAAAGAGGACAATTCTTTCAGGACTTGGATCTTCTTTTTGTCCTTATAAAATAATCTCCAGCCTATGAGAGGCTGGCTTACTAATGGTCATACTGTATCTTATTTCATCAGAAAGCACTGTAAGCATCCACAGCTTAATTACAGATCTATCAAGGAATCACAGGAATTAGAGGTGGAAGAGGCTTAGTTCACCACTTAGGTCTGCTAATGCAGGAATTTCTCTAGAGCATATTTATTCTTCTTCTGTTTCTCAGGTCCATTTTCAAATGTGCAGGGAAGGGTCCCACTAATGCAGAAGTTCCTCTGGAGCACACTTAGTCCTCATTTACTTTTCAAGCCCATCTTGAAATGGATGTAAATGACTAAAGCATTAACTTTGATGCTGCAGAAACATTCGTGTCAGGGGACTTGCTTTGGCCATTTTGGAATATATTTCCTGGTTTAGATAATTTTGCTACATGTGTTGTTGCTCTTCACCTTCAATGTAATTCTTTTTAATTTACACCATTAGTCAGAGTATAAAGCCAATAAATATTACTGCATGTCTCTCCTCTAGATTTTTAGTAACCCTCACATTTGAAGGTAGTTATAACATTTTTCTCACTGAATTAATTCTTTATTAATTAATAAAAATAGAATAAAATATTTATTCAAAACCCTTCAGAGTGCAAGTAAGCAGACATGCCCAAAACAAGAATAATAGGAGCAGAATAAATTATTATGAAAAACAAGGAAGATGGGCTGAATTCTGTCATGAGAAATGTCTGGTTTATTTATTATTTCAGAGTATTGGTTTTTCAGAGAAACATTAGTATGTCCAGTGATTTGATAATGACAAATGAGATCAAAGATGGTCTAATCAAGAACTAAGTGTTAAACCAGCATGGAATGTGAAAGTAGTGTGTGAACTAATTTTAATAGACACCAGTTGTCTGGTTTGGGTTATTTCTTTGCTTTCAGTTGCAAGGTTGTTCTACCAAAATGATTTTCCATGAGGCTGGTGACAGTCTCATTTTTCACTATCAAGCAAGTCTGCAGTATCAATTACATTCTATCTTATTATAAAGCTGTCTGTTCCAACACTCCACTCTGATATTGTTAGGGGGAAATAGCATCACGGAATACTTTGAGCAGTGAAAGATTCACTTCTTTAATAACATTTCTATAAATATACTTTCAGAATGCAGTATTGTCAAAGGCAAATAATTTTAAATAACATAATCTGATGCACCTAACAGTGTGTGGGACAGATAAAATAGAGATGTAATGGGCTACTCTTCAGCTCCTGTCCAGCCAGCTGGACTCCAGAGATGCACCCAGGGGGGGAAATGTCTCCTAGGAAGCACAGGGCCTCTACATTTTGGCAATCCCCAAATAGCAAAACAGACCTTGAGGCTTCTCCAGTTTACACCAGCTTTTGGCCATACTCAGACCTTGATTTACTCTAAGGTTAGGATCTCATGTCAGAGTCTGAGAGACCAAATATGACGTGCATATAAAGCAAATATAATGCTTATGACCTTCACTGTTCTTAATTGAAATGTTTGTATAAATCACATCCACAAAGCTTCCTGAGCTGTATGGAATTACCTTCCCCAGCTATGCCTCTCACATTTCTAACAAAACAAATTAAATTAACTCTTTAAGAGAGAGAACTGTGATCCCTCTCACATCCATCTGTGTCTGGAAGATGAGCCCCTTCCACAAATACTGGTTTTTAGCTCCCTCTGAGGATTCCAATTTCCAGCTGCACTCCTCTGGCAGCAGTTGGAGTTACCAAGGAGTCAGGAGCATCATCTGAGCCACAGCTGAGCCAGTGGGTCCAGAGCAGGAAGGGTTCAGGAAGGAAATTGGTTGCTCTCACACAGCCATTCAGAGAGAAGTCTGGGGTTTATCCTATAGAGAATTGTGCCCCTCCATGTAAAGTATTAGCAATCAATTCAAACCATCCCATTTTGTTTAAAAAATAGTTTCAAGATTGCTAGAAATGCTACACCCACTGCCTTCTCCAGCTGTGCTAGTGCAGTCCAGCTCAGGGCAGACAGGCAGAAAACACAGAATATTTCCATGATACTCTTTACTGCCATGTCAAAACACTGTAGATTTTGCTCTCTGACTGAAATACATGGTTTCCTTTTTCATAAGGTATTGACACTTTCCAAAGGAACAACCAATTTTTGTGACTAATTTCATTTCTCTAGAAATGTAAACCAACCCCTAACTGACTAAAAGCACTTTCAAGGGAACGCTTTGGACCTGCTGGGTTATAACACTGTAAGTTACATATTTGCAAGATTTTCAGTCTTTAAAAGATTTATTAGCATGTTGCTTTCAGAAAGACTTTATCTACAATTATTGCATTGTGCTAAGGGATTATGTTTAGTGCATTGTGGCCAGGTTTGATAGAAATTAGAGATAGTTCTTAGAAATTACTGACAGCATTGAGGAAAGAAAATGAATTTTTAACTCAGTGAATGCTTTCATATGTGTGACTCCCATTAATGTTGGCGAAAATTCCTCAGGCTTGAGCCCTGAGCCTTAAATTGGATTCTAACACATTTCAGCATCCTGCTTATGCATCCTAAACAACATATGCTACAACATTAATGAGGCCCTTAATTACAAACAGCATAAATGGACAGAAGAAACATGATTTATACCAAACTCATATAAAGCCCGTTGCTACATATACAGTGTAGGACCTATAAAACTCCTTATGCAAGTTGGTGTTAAACTGATGTCTCTGAAAAGATGGTAAGGGTCAAAACAACCTCCTGCTCATACATTTGTCGTTGTAAAATGCAGATATCTGGTAACTTGACAGATCCAATGGTGAGATAAAAAGTAGCCTCTCTCGGCTTGAAATTCAACTAACAAGAAAGCAGGGAAATGTTTTGTACTTATTTACTCAAACATTGTGTTTAAATTATCTGGGCACTGTCTGTCAAAATGCATAAAACAACATGGTTTGGTAGGAATAATCCCTACACATGATGGATTCAGACTGAGCAAACTGCTTGTGTTATTACAGCAGCTATCCACCACTTGATGAAAACCAGAGTGAGAGATGAGGGATTTTTTCAGTGAGCCAGGTGAGTCCTTAGAGGTGGTATGAAAGATGTCCTGCTTTGGATTCCTGTCCAGTGCTGAAGAGTAGTAACAGGTTTGTTATAAGCCATGTTCAGTCTGTCTCCTGGTTTTATGTTCTGAAATCAAATAGAAGGCAAAACCTTGTGTCTTACAGTACCTGGACACATACTAGAAAAACACAAAATGTCATCAATATTTCCATGCAACAGAGACAATGTGGATCTAACCAGGCACTTATACACCCAGCTGTAGATCGTGCTGTTGAGGTAACCTGCATATCTGGAGACACAATAACTGATACAAAGACCAGTGCCATGAAATCAATTAAGAGAGGTCCCTGAAATAAAGCATTGCATCTTTTGGCAAGCATGCAAGATTAAGTATTTCAAAAAGAAAATTGCAGGTCTGTGCCAAGGAATATAGGTCATGCTTACAGGAGAGGACATTTATCTGTCCTAGGAAACGAGGATCCTGTTAAGAACATGGAAATCCTGATGACAGTGAAAATGTGAGTTTGTAGCAAAATACTGAGCACTGAGTAGATTTGCATGATCCTTGGACATAACAGCCAGGACAGCATGAGACTGGAAGGAAAAGATCATATTTTTTCAGTCCTGGCAAATTAAAAAACCCATTTGTGAATATTATGCCTGCTTCTTGTATCTGCAGAAGGACATCGAAGGGTCAGACACACTTCAGAGAAGAACAGCACAAATAATTAAAACACTATCTAAGAGAAAAGCTCTAATTACTCAGCAGTTATTGGGCTCAAAGCAACAATTAATTCTAGGGAAACCTATGCCCTGTACAACACTGGAATCAAGACTAAAGGATTGCAGTAGTTTCTCTTATACTTGGAATTTAATAAAAGCTGCTTTTACACAAAATTATGTCCTCCTTCTCAGTGTCTTCCATTGTAATGTTTGCCAGTTTTTTCTGGAGCAGGTGTGCAAAATGATGGAGAACTTTATTGTCCAAAAGAAGATATTTCTAATGTGAAGTATCTTCTAAACTTGATGACATTCTAAAAAAAAAAGTCTTTCATATTGACTGATGTTTCCTACTGCAAATTCAGTGGAGTTTTTCTAGCAGCATTACTCTGACCAGAATCCTCAGCCCAGCTGAGTTTTATAGAGCAAGGTACAATTGCCTACAAAAAGCTCCTGCTCAGAAAGCTGGAGGACTTTTCCTCAGAAGGCTTCAGTTACTTTAGTAGGAATATTACTGCCTAAAAAATAGCTAAAGAAAAATTAAAATTCTTCTCAGTGTGAGCTTCAAAAGTGAAATTAAGTTTATTTCCAGTGTTCTCAGGGATGCTTTTTGATACACAGACTTTAACAAAATTAGCATTCTTTCTTTTGCAGACAGAAAATCTGCTTTCCAGACTGTAAACTTTGGGATTATGCAGATCTGTCTTTCCTCCAATCCTGCATACTTTTACTCTCCGCAGTTCTTCTCCCCCGTTACTGGTTCCAGCTGGCACCAACTTTGGAACTCAGTTCTATTCTTTATCCAGTCTTTATATAAAAATATATTTAAAATATTAGCACATGTAACAATTAAAGATTTTCTTATTCTTAAATATAAATATTTTCTGCTGTTTGGTACAATGCAATTTTAGGTAGATAAATATATATAAATTGTTCAAAAAGCAACATGACTGAAAAATGAGAAGTATAAAAAGCACGTGAAATAATTTATTCCTGATAAAAATATTTCTCTCACTAGGGAATATAGATGCAGTTCTACATGTCATTATAACATGCAGAATGTTTGCTCTGCAAGTTTTTACCGTGGAAGAAAATGTGTAGATAAGAGAAATATAAGAACTCATAGTGATCAAAACCTGATATTACTGAAGTTATTAGCAAAACTGACTCAAATTATGTTAACATCTACATTTATTGCACAGTGATAACCTTCCTTTCTTGTGGCATCTGCTACCTGGATATTTGAAAACAAAATATTGTTCTGGAACAAGTGTTCTGAGATGGTTCTAATAAACATTTGTACACCATAACTGCCTTTTTTACCTCAGGGTCCAAAGGCTTTCGTATATGTTAGACAAAATATTGTCTTTTAAAGACACTGGCAGTATGGATTTGGTTGTTGAACTCACCTGGGAATGAACTTTCTGTCTTTCCAGTGATAGGCTGATACTGGTAGTGAAAATCCAACCTTTTCCTGCTCGGATTGCCACCACCCTCAGCTCCAGGAACTGTTGGATATTCATTATTTGATTCAAACAGTAAAGTTCTCAAGTTCATCTTTATTCAGGTCCCAAAAGTGATAGACTCCTTATATCTGTAAAGTGAATATGAGAAGTGAGTCACTGATATAGAAAAAAGTAGAAGGCTTCAAAGAAAGAAAAAATATTGAATGAGATTCACACACAACTTAGATTTTCTTTATATTAAATAATACTTATATATCCATTTTCCCTGAGCTTTACTGGATTTTGATTAGTCCCTGAAGCTTTGAAAATGCATGAAGGATATTGGTCTCAGAACACAAAGCTCTACCCAAATAAGATAATAATAATTATATATAAATTAAAAAAAATATAACAGACTGGGGAACTGTTAAAATTATCAGAGATCATTTTAAATTATTAATTCCATAATGAACCATTAATAATGAATGCAGGAAGTATTACAAAAGCTATCACAGCATGAGACCATCCAAATTTTACTTACCAGATGTGTTTTATTGATTTGCAGAACTGATAACTCAAATGTTCTCAGGGAGGTATTCTGGGGAACCCATACATCCATAAATAAATAATTGCATGTGGGATGAGCAACATTGCTGAGGAAAGCTTTGTGCACCACAGTCATTTTAATTCCTCCTTTGAAACATATAGACTTAGGGCAGAGCCATGTGGAAACAGGAGAGTTATTTTATTGGGCTTGTGGCTTTGGTTTTATTTCAGGCACCCATCTCAGGAGGAACGGTTTGTACAGATATTCCAAATAGCTCAATTCACCCTTCAGTAATTTTGTTAACTATTAAGGCTACTGTGCTCACCTAAATCCATTCAGGGACCTATCCAAGTGACCTAATTTTCAGGCTGCTACTCTGCTTATGGAGGTTGTTGCAATCAAAGGGAGCTGCTTGCACAGGATTTCTGTGCTCACCACACTGCAGGTAAAATCATGGGCCAGGTTTCCCTGGAGGTGTCTCTTACACCACTGCAATGATCCAGCCACTGTGGAAATCACAGCAGCTCCAGCAGTGAGAGCTCCTTAGGTGGAGGACATTGCCCTGATATTTTACAGAAGTTATTTACGTATTGAAAAAGAAGATCTACAGCCAGAGGAAAACTTTGACAGCAAAAGTTTAAAAGCTTGATCATGGCAGGTATTGTCAGCTCCCAGTCTTCTCTTACCTTGTCCCCCTACACCCCAAATAGCAGCAGAATGTTATCCATCAGCCTAAGCTGCCTGGAACAGAATCCCAAACATTGCAGGTCACACAGTGAGGGCTCCCATAAAATGACTAAAAAATGTATTGCCTAGCAGTGAACTAAGTTTTGTCTCATCAGTATTCAATAATGCTATCTTGTCATAAAGAAGGTTAAAAATAGAACAAAACCACAAGAAGAGCGGAGAAAAACATTCAGAAGACATTAAGATTTTTTTTAGCCCAAACAGCTGTGGCTTTTCTCTGTGACTATTGAATCTCCTTCCTAGTCAAGAAGCTGTTATATGATTCATTCTGAAAATTGAAGTGTGACTTTCTGTGTGGCAGATGAGAAAAACTTGTGCTCAGAGCCAGGTAGCTTACAGTCACACCTACCAAATATGAATATATTTTAGCAAAGAAAGTCAGCTGTGACACAAAAATTGAGGAGTGTAAATCCCCCTGGCACTAACCATAGAAATGCCCCTTCAGAACAAACCAATTCAGTCTCAGCACTCCTTTGTTTCTCCCTCTGAACTGCCAGATTTTGCATTTGTATTTTTCTTCATTAATGGCAAAGAAGATTGTTTGGAACTGAATATTGCTTGGAAGAGAAGCAACATCTGCTGTGATGTTTATTCCTCTTATTGCTCTTTACATGAGTGCTACAGGAGCCATTCTATTTCCCTTCTGTAACGAGTTCATTAAATCCTGTAGGAATTATACAGAACCTCATCCTATTCCTGGGTGGGAGAGGCCAGGAAGGAGAGCAGTGAAATCTGGAGATTTCAAGAAGACTGGAATACAGGACTTCACAGGAGGTTCAGGTTCACACCTCAACGAGTTCTTGAGCAGGGGAGGCTGTATATTCCCACAGGAAAATGAAAGCTCTGAATTCCTTTTCCATAAACTGCCTGGGATGCATGAGCCAATTTATTACAAGTTATGAGGTCTTTCAGTGGGAATAAAAAGTGCTATGATGGGATTCCAATGCCTCTTTCTCCCTTAAGAAAATATCAAAGTGGGTAAAGGAAATATTAGTTGTTTAAAATGCATCTTTCATATTTTTTGTCTCTTTTTATTGGGTGATGAGTCACTCGATATTGCACTGGCAGGAGCCTGGAGGGCACGCTCTGCCTTTCTCAAAATTTATTGGTTTGGGGTTTCTAAAACAGCTACCCTGTTTAGAGAGGCAGAAATTAAGTGGTAGAGGGACACTGTCCCATCCCAGGAGCCTTTACCAGGGTTTTGGGGGCAGTGTGGAGAGCAGGGCAGTGCTGTGGCCTTGCCTCCCCTTTCTCTGCAGCCCTGCCCACTCTCCTGGCACGTACCTGGTTTTGTAGATGTGGTGCTCAGGGGCATGGCTGAGTGCTGGACTTGGCAGGGACAGGTTTACAGCTGCAGTCAATGATCTTGAGGGTCTTTTCCAAGCTAAGTGATTCTATCTGTGACTCTGTGCTGAACTAGATATGAGCCCCCTTTGTTTCTGTTGGCAGTAACTCAATAATCCCATGTGAAAGATATCCAAATATTTCTGATCTACATTCATAAGTGTATTTTCAATAAGATGGCTTATATTGCCTAGTTATTAGTTCATTAGCCATGGCTAATGTGAAAGAAGTAACACATTAGCACTCTTCCTTTTTCACAAGGATTTTCTCTTTGGGAGAACCCAAGGAGGAAAAAGTTAGGTATTTCCCTCTGTTTCAGTGATATGCAAAGAAGGGAAGATAACACTGGGAATCAACATCCCTCATTAAACACATAAATGAGGTTCAAGGACCAGTTATGGAAGGAATTCAAGCACAGTAACCCTAAAGGGGAGGAGGGATGGAGATGCCTACAAGCTGCAGAACATATGTGTCAGTATCAGTAATATTTACAGTTGAAGCTTCATAAACAGCAAGAAAGGGCACAGACATGCACATTCTTACAGATTGTGCTGAAGTGGCTTAAAGAGATGCTTTCAGTTTAGGCTAACATGTTCTAATTTGTATTGAAAGAGACTGGAAGTGTCAACAGGGTCATTTGCCACGTCCCAGAGAATGAGAAGGGAAGCTGCACTTTATAGAAGGATGATTTTACTCACAGGCATCAATCCTTGAACCCTCCCTACAGTTTGTGAGAGCCTGTCTTTGTCCAGGCTGCTCACTTCTGCCATCTGCCATGATTACAATTGTGGAATATTTAACAATGTCAGGGATCCCCTGCCTCTGCCTGCACCCACAACACAGGTTAGGCAGGAACTGCCTGCTAGGGATACACTTGAGGGTTCCCAGAGCAGGAAAAATGAAGCTGTGAGGAAGGGACATGGATCTGTCTGAGTGTAGCAATTATTCTGCAACTTCAGAAGCAGCCTGCAAAGTTACAGAGAGTTTCCACTAAGGGGAAGTGGCTTAGGTGGCCCTTGTCATTGTCCCTGGCAGTCCCTAGTGCCACTGTATTGAAACAGATTTATCCTGTATAGTAGGACTAGATATTTTGGATCCAGAGTGCAAACCTTGCAAATCTCTTGGAAATCCCTGGAAGCTGAGGAGATAGCCTGCTGGGATCCACTTGGATGCTCTTTGGGCTGGTCTTGGCAGGGTGAAGCAGGGGGCTGAAGCAGACAGCTGTGGCAATGTGCCCCCTTGGCTTCCTGAGGAATGTCAGGAATGGCACCACATGGACTCTCAGCACAACTGCAGACACCTTCAGCCCTATTTATGCACGTCAGCTCCTGTCATGTGCTTGCTGTGGAGAAACAGAAAGGACACAAAGGACTGAACCAGTTTGAACATTAGACAAATCCTGTAGCTTTTTGTAGCTGCCTTTATTGACCAGCACTGATCCACTCTTCTGGGGAGAGCCATTGTCCTTCAAGCTAACCTGGCTTCTTAGGCATGCTTGAACTCTGTTCTTTATTTTAAAGAATCACTTTAAAGGCATAGGAAAAATAGTTAATGCCCAGAATAGAAATATCTGCATTATGAAACCTACACTGATTGTGAAGAACTATCTTCACACCTATTCCAAAGCTTGGTCATGTTTAAAAAATCTTATGGCTTTTATATTTGAAATGCATTTCTGTGTTATTGTTTGAAGCTGACAAAACACTGGAATTCATCTATACTGCTGTCAGAAAACACACTGTGATACAAGGAAAAGGAACATGACTGATGGATAAATAGATGCATCACTATTGCATTTTTGCCATTACTACCTCAGACAGAAAAGACTGGGGTGGATCAAGATGCAGAATGAGCTTTAAAAATCTCCTTCAGTGACAGACTGGTCACCTGTATTTTACCACAAATATCATAACAATTATTCTAGGAGACATTATTCTTCCATTTAAGTACATGCTCTGTGTGAATGATGTTATCTGTCAAAGCAATAAATTTAGTCATGGCAGTAAAATGTAATTAGAGTATTTTTTCTGAGACAGAATTGATTTTGGGTAGGTACATTAAACTCATGTGTGAAAAATAGGCTCTGGAGTTGCACAACTAAAATTTTTACAGGACGAAGTTTGCAAATAAAGATATCTACTCACTTATAGGAGATTAACTTTTTGAAGATTGCACTGAAGCATTTAGGAGTCAATGAACAGAAGGTTGAAGTGATGGGAACACAGTGATATTTTTCATGGGAGGAGAGAGGGGAGGGAGGCAGAGGTTTGTGGGCTGGCTGTCATCAGTCAGCATTAATTTCCCATCATGGTCATGAATCTGCTTCAGTCACGGGCGGCAGAGCAGCAGCAGCAGAGAGGGGCGAGTCAAGAGCCACACTGCTGACTCCAGAGCCCTGCTTGGCAACTTCATCTGGTGTCCAAGGCCGTGCCTGGGTTAGCATTTATTTCCCACCATGGATGGCCATGTTTCAGTGTCTCCTCTGCCAGAGGGAGCAGAACTCTGGAGCTGTGCTGGAGCCTCTTCAGAGGGAGCACTGCTTGTCACACGGGCTATCAACACCTTTCCAAATGAGTTCCACAAGAGGAGCTCTTCAATTGTACTGCATCTGTAATTGCAGCAGGCTGTCAGAAAGGATTTGCTTCTACTTGGGTGTTTAAATAAGGATCTGATGCTAAAAAACACTTCTGAAATTCCTATTTTTAGTGAAAGAATTTCAGTATATTATTGTTGTATTTATGCCTCCTAATACATTTCAATGCTAAAAAATTTCACAGTATGGGAATGCATAATTTTTTTTAAAGTTTTTTTTTTTTAAAGTTTTTTTAAACTGCTTTTTCCTGAAAAGCATTAGCTTAATATAAACAAATGTTTGGAAAAAGTTCAAAAATAACTGATTGAAATAAAAAAACCTAAACAAAGTGTTTTTCAGGAGCTGCTGGGAAACAATCGAGTTACCCCCATGCACCTTCTGTAACGGGAGAAATCCATGAATTTAACTAGAGAAAAAAAATAGGAGCTGCTTTCTCTTAATTTCTCCTGTAACACTGTAATCTATAACCATTTTGCCTGCACAGGACAATTGTGTCAGATTGAGAGGAGGTGCCTCTAGTGCCACTTCCCCAAATCCATCTCTTCTATTCTGTTCCACGTAGATTTGCAAACTGTCAGTGCCTGTTGTGCGTAGCACATTCAGCAGCGTGACTGATATCTCTTGATGCATCATTTATTGTTTTATGCCTTCTCTGGGGAGAGCTGTGTGTGCAGGGCTCTGTGTTTTAATTGTGGCTTTTTCTGGTTTGTGAGTAGTTGCTCCAGAAAAGACAGGAAAACTGGTCAGATGAGAAAGTCTTTTTAAGCTGAAATGGCTGGAAATGCCACCCAGTGGAAGCTTTGATGCAGTTTAAGGAATATGGGATGGTATTTCAAGTTGTGCTCTGGACCAGACAAAATATTTGCCCCTGTAAGAGTGGAAAGTAAATAACCTGTGTAAATAGTGTCAAAGAGTCTATAGCTTAATAGGAACACATGAATAATCCTGGTTCTGCCACTAAAAAAATGGAGAGAGCTACACAGATCCTCCTGCCAGGTGCATTGTTCCTCTGTTCTGCCTGTTCTGTTTGGGTGAGCAAAAAAATCCCTGAATTCACTTTATATAAGTTCATTTCTTCTGCTTGCAAAAGCAGAAGGAAAAAAAAAAGTATCTATTCCTCAGTTACATTTATTTACAAAACCTGTGTTTGCTTTTTTTGCAGGACAAGTCCTCCTTCAGTAAGATAACATGCACATATATTTAACTGTTTTAGCAGCAGCTCCAGTCTGTAAGGAGCCTGATGCCAACAAAAATTCAAAGGATGATACCTATCAACCAAACACAATAAATTACACTCATTTACCCGGAAACTCCACTCATGGTTTTCCGGGAGTCAGTGAAGGAAATTGTACATGTGACAAACAGCAAACTCAGCACCACAAAATACAAATGGATTGGCAGATACTTAAAACTTACTTCTCTTTTTTATAACCAAGGTACAATGTGGTGGGGGAGAGGGGGGGACAGGAAGATAATCCTGGCTTAAGTCAAACAGGACAAAGAGTTTGAGAGGAGAGTTTTCTATAATCACTGCAAGGATACAAAAGCCAGAGACTTCAAGGAAAGCCCATGTAGGAATGGACTAGATTAAGGAGCTGTGATCAGCTTTTGGCACCTGGCAAATTTTCCCTGTGTAATACAAATAACACACAGCTAATTAAAAAGAAGAGAATCTATCAATCTGTGTTACAGTTTCAGGACAGGATTTGTTACTCTGTTCATAACATTCTGCTTAATAATGATAACCCAACCTTGATTCATGTTTAGGTTTTAGACAGCTATTGGTCCTAGCCCATATTCATCTCTCTGAGAAAATACTGGCTTATTTAGGCACAGGAAAATTCTGTTTCTGCCCAGCTGTGGGACCTGCCTAACCTGCAATGAGCTGCTTCAGACTCCATCTCAGCACCACTGCTACCACAACTGCTCACAGAAATTGTATCCTAAAACTTTCCATGGATGGTATTGAACAGGCTGAGCACAGAAAATCACAAACCTCAGCCACATCTGGTGAGACAGAGCAAACTCTGAGCTTACAGAGGCTGGGGCTCTGGAGTGTGGAAGTGCCCAGCCCCACCTCACAGCATCAAAACTTTCTTGTTTTTCAGTGCACAGGACCACTCACCCTGATAAACAGGAGACAAGAATCTAAACCCCTGTAAGTCTGAAAATCCTTTTCTCACTGTCACTTGCTGCCATGATTCTGGCAATAAAAAACACTCAGGGAATTCCAAATACACTTAACTTCAAATCACAAGAAAGAAAGATTTCTAATGGGAGGGAAGCAACCTAGTGTGATACCCCTGTGAAGGTGCTGGCTCCCTGAATAGAGATTTCCAAGGTTAGTAAAAGGACTCGTATTTTAGAATGGGCAGGAGCGACAGCTCAGACTTCCTTCAGCTGTTGGCTCTTCCAGGGAAGGAAATACTTGCTGGTGTAAAAGGGAAGCACAAGTATGATTAAAGCAGAGCCCTTGAGGAAAAATTGGTATCTAGAAAAGATTGTTTCTGATGCAGGGAATTGTTTTGGAGAACCTGAAGTTGCCCTGGAAGATGTATGCTTCAGTTTAGGAAGTTTGTGAGGTTTAGGCCTCTAGGTTAGAGGAATATTACCAAAGGTGTTCAGCCACAGAAAAGCTAAAGAGAAATTGAAGGCAAAGCAAGACAAACAGTGTCTGAAGCAAGACATGATAAATTTAGCATTAATATTTTTAGTTTCATAAGCTGAAATGCTGTTCCACAAACAATATTAGTCGTTAACCCTCAGTTCTCTACTTTTGCACCCCACAGAATCAAAGTAAAGGCAAGTACTTTGGTTAATTCAACAAATGCTGAAGTGTGAAGGGCATTGAGGTTAACCCCTAACTGCTGGGTGGAGAGGCAAAAGCGTGGGGAAGCAAAGGAAGGAAGGAAGCTCCAAACAGAGAGATGCAGCATGGGCTGGCAAAACACAGGCAAGTCAGGAAGAAAGATGTGACCTTTCCATCAAGCACTGGGGCTGAAGTGCAGGAGGGAAGGGTGAGCAGCTGGTTCATGGAACACTTGTGCTCTCAGCCAGTTTTACAGCAAAAGTGACAGAGCTGGGGCTCCAGCTGGATAGCCTGGGTAGTTTATGCCTTCCCTGGACTCAAATCTTTCCAGGTGTGTCTGAAAGAAACCTTGATGGAGAGGAATGACCTAATGCAGATTAGTCACATTGTTCACTACACCATGCAGAGACACTTGAGGGCGGTGATAGGAGAACTGAAACTCATTCTTGCATAAAATATAGGTACAGGGGTAGAAATCTGCACATTTCTGTTTCTCTGCAGTGTATTTCCCTCCTCCAAATGCACCCTTTGCCATGCAAGGAAAGCACTATGAAAGAAGAGCCACAGGTCTGGGTCAGAGGGGTAGTTTGGTATCCCTTAATGGCAAACCCAAGTTTAATTCAGGAAAAGCAAAAGTTTTTTAGAGATCTTTATGAATGGAGACTGAGTATTTTTAACAAACCTCAGGATAGAGGGGGTAATTTTATTACCAGACCTGAGTAAATACAATTGGTGAGATACTCGGTGCTACTCCAGATTCTGGAAACCAATGACTTCAATTTCCTAAGGATTCCTATCTTCAAAAGCTTCTGCATTACCCTTTTCTCTCCTTAAACAGAGGACCTGAACAGGGCTGGACTCTGGTCACCAGAACAGCCCTGACTGGAATTTTGTGCTAGTGAAGACTTTCATTAAAAGTCTTTAAAAATGTCTGGAAGCTGCTCAGCAAAACTGAGCAGACCCAGTTGATCTGGATGAGATAACTGGGGTTGCAACTAAAGCAGTTTTTAAAAATACCATGACTCTGCTCTGAATGACTCTGCCTCACAAAATAATGTGTTTTCTGTAAAGTATTAGGAAATGGATTTATGCTGGCTAATTGCCAATATCAAAAATGTTATTTTAAACCAATCAAACCACTAGCTTTCAGAATTTTAGGGATGTAAGAAACTAAGCACTGGTTCAAAAATAGGTATTGTGACATATGAAAAACTTCAGTATTTTCAGAATTTAGAAGTGCAGAAACTGTGATTATAGAGACAGTTGTGTGTCCTATACTGGCATTTTAATGTTTACTTACCCATCTGGCACACAGAAGGGAAGTAATTGTAGTCACAAATTAGTCCCACAATCTCATGTCTAAAGAGTTCTAAAATTTGGCTGTGACTGACTATCCAAATATGATCCAAAAAAAAAAAAAAAAGAAAAAAGAAAAAAGAAAAATAAAAGTGATTCTACCTGTGTCAGTCTCCTGTCTTTATTTTCAAATGAGCAAAAGCAATGAAAACCTTCACTTGAACTTGCAGGCAGGCTCTAACCACTGAGCTCCAGCAGTGGAAAGAGGTCTTAAAACAAAGAGTAGGAGGAAGAGCAGTCCAGCAGAACTGCAGGTTTGGATGTGACCTGCTCAGCAGTTTGCTGCTGTGGCTCACAGCACTGATATTTTATTCACATGAAACACTAAGGGCCTGATTCTTCACTCAAAGCCATTCAGGTTAGAAATTGCTGTGGCTTAAAATCAGTGCAATTTTGTGAAAAGCAAACTGAGCTCTTAGAGCACCATCCAGCACAGTGGAGTGATAAATTATATAACATTAACAAATCTTCTAACTCTTTGGTAAATGAGAATTTGATGACAAAGCCTCCAAAGGCTTGGCAACTCAGATAAGTGCCACAAAGCCAGCATGTTTATTCGCAGATTATCTGAATTATTCAAACCTCTTGGGTTTTCAAAATTGAGCTGGAAGTCTTGCACAGACAGACTTTGCCAATTGTGTGTACAGTAATGAGAAAAAAATATTCCCAGAGAAATTTCCCATGACTAAATAAGCCTGGTAACAACAGCAATCTTTTTTCTCTACATGATGTGATGTTGTCATTCAAGTAGAACTGTGGTGAAAATGCTCCTGAAACAGCTCCTTAGAGCAGTCCAGAGGCAGCCAATGGCCTTTCCTAACAAGTGATGGAAAACTTCTTACAATTAGGAAAAACTATTGAAGGGAACATCCATTCTCACAGTAAGATTTACAACATCCCACCCTGCCGTGGGGAGGCCAGCAGTGGGACTGCAGCTATGGAAGGGCTGCAGTCCTTCTCTGCCCCTGCTCCTGTTAATTGTGGCTGATCCATCACGCGGCCGACCCCTCAATCATCTGGTTGATCCCTAAACAACCCACTGCATCCTGCTTGGAGCAGAATGAGTTAGGACAGCCAGCACATCGGGCTGAGATGAGCAGGTGTGACTCTAAGGTTTCAAGAACATGAAGATGATTGCAACCAGTAAAGGGCATTTTTGATGCCTAAGAGAGAAACTGTCAATATTTCCCAAAGGGTATTGATGCATTTTCTACACCTACAACCCTTGATTGCTTTTAATTGGAAAAATAAGGTGCAAAATCTTGCTTGAAATCTTTTCACCCTCTTGTCAAGCTTCTATAACAGCAACTGTTTTTCTTTGCACCTGTGAAGTACTCCAGAGTCACTTAAAACTTGATCAGAAAAAGTTTAAGAACAGAAGATGTATTCAATTTCTTTTTTTTTCAAATATCTTTTACAGACTACAGCTGTGGGGTGGTTTGAGGGTTTTGTTTGTTTGTGAGTTTTATTAAGAGAATATTATTGAAAGTGATGAAATTGTGATTTGAATAAAACCTTACTTGAACAGCTGAACCCTGATAATAACAGATATCTATAATATACTTCTCATTATAGACAAATCACCAACAATAATTCTCTAGTAAAGGAAAAATGCATTTATTTGTTAAGAACCAAAAAAATATCAACTTTCTCACTTTAGGTCATAAATCAGAACATTTTGTTGATGCTCAGCTCTGAGTTAGGTTTTAGGTTACATGACCAAGTGCAATTGTCCCTTCTCTGATTTCAGGAATTCCTGGATTTAAACAATTATTTTGCTCCATTATAAAATGAAGCAGAGAGAGAGCAATGGAGGCTGAATGCAGAGGACATAATGAAAGCAATAATGACTGATTTCTTTGTTCAAGAAGGTAAATATTAGTGGTAATAAACAGGTCTAGGAAGTTCTCGGTTCTTTCCAGCAAACTAAAATTTCATTTTCCCAACTGCTTACCATGGTAAGTTTGTTTAGCTTTGAAATACTTATCTGAGTGGAAAAGAAACCTATGAATCTAATTCTTAATTTTGCATGGAGGTTCCATCACTGACCTCCCTGGATACAAAATCCAGACTGAGGAACTGGTGGATTGTGGGGGGCTTCAATTTTCAATAAAACTATAAAAGGAGGTCACTGAGGCACAAGGTCAAAAGAATTTTTAGACATATTACAGGCAAGAATGATTGTTTTCATAAAAGAAGGGTTTCTCAAGCAATAAGCCTTGTGACAAAAAGATAATACTAATCAATGTGTTGTATCTAATGGGGTCCAATAACAAAATTCTGTTGCATTCCTCATTTATTGTTCAACACAAACTACACTTATGAACCTACTGATTCAATAGAAATTACCAAGTGTCTTCAATAAACCAGGATCAGTGGGATCCCAGGGCTATGTGAAACCTCAACCATGCTTATTTTCCAACAGTATGTTCACATTATTGTCAACTTTCAAATGTCTTCCGCAGCATGAAGGCAAATTATAATGGAATGAATGTGCTGCTTATAACTTAAAAACTCTGCAGTGGAGAATTTATCACAAATATTTCTCCACTCTTACAAGTTTTGTAAATGGTACGTGTACCCAAACCCTTTACAATTCTTGGACACTGCTCACCTCATCTGCAAGTAGTTGCTGAATTTGCATATCTCTAGATTTAGCCTGATTTTAAATATCCATATATCGGGCATTAATCCAATATTTGATATGCTGATTCAAATTTGATACCATTTTATTTGTAAATGAATAAAAAATACACTTTCTAGTTCTTTCTTATACTGTGGGATACTTCTTTAGCAGGTGGTTTGGGTTTTTTTTAAGAAGAAAAAATCCTAAATCTGTTCAAGTACACAGCAAAATTTCTGTTGTCACTGACACAGTGGAGTCAATCCTATCAGATGTCACCAGAACTGTAATTTGGGTCTAAAGGGCAGTAGCGGGTTGAATTTGTGAGAAATGGGTCACTCACTGACATGAGGTAAAATATTTGTCTTATTTGTGAAACTTCCTTGTGAATTTACATCATGTTGTAGCTGTGTAGTAAGGAGGAGCCTTAGCATGATATTTTGTATTACTGAACAACAACAGAGCTTTCCAGAGCACCATAAAAACCGAGTCACAAAACTAATGAGCTGTGCTAATAAACTTAGTCATTTGTGAATATATGATTTAGCAAATGCTCTTTATTTTTACTTCATTCCTTCAGAGAAACAACCTCCATCCCAATACTGGAATGCTGATATAAAGATTTATATTGCAATGAATCATCTCCTAAAATATTTGTGTGTCATCTCAAGTTTCAAAAAAATAATTGTAACTGGTAAAACACATCCAATAGGACTTCTTTACACTAATGAGAATTTGTTAAGTGCATCACAATGGTGTAATGGAAAAAGCATGTGGGTATTTGTAATATTTTCAGTAAAGCAGGGGAAATGTATTATAGAAAATTCATTATTCATACATTTTTCTCCCACATGTACCTGAAAGTGGAATGGTTCCCTTTGCTTTGAGAACTGTTGAGATGGCATGTTCACTTATATTATTATTATTATTTCAACTTAATTGTTGAAATGGCATGTCTCTTATAAGTGTACAGTCAGTCAATCACATGGCACCTTGGCTTGGTGGAGAACTCATTTCCTTTAACTCTGGGGGGTTCCCCTCGTTTCTTTCTGGATACTTGAATAGAAATGAGAGATTTCCAAAATTCCTCCCACGCACTCTGTTCCTCTGTAGATGACTTTTTCAGATTCAATCTACAGAACTGGCTGCCAGTCATGGCTCTTCAGCAGCAGTTGTAGGAGTGAAGGAAGTCTGGTGTTCAAGGACCCACGGACTTGCAGAATCTCCTGAGCTGGAAGGGACCCACAGGGACCATCCAAGTCCAGCAGCTGGCCCTGCACAGGGCAGCCAGGGGTGAACAAGGATGTTAACAGAGCCAGCTCTCCCACCAGGATCTCTCTGCTGCTTAAGCCAGGTGTGGCTTGTGAAGCAGCATTGCAGGAGGAAAGGTCCACGTACAAACTGCCACTTTGAGTAGCAGCACTCGGTACTTACCTTCACACTTGGAATGGAGACTGCTTCAGGATTAACTCAAATGCTGCAACCTACCAAGGACTGCTTGTTTTGCTTCCAATGAATGTCTAAAAAAGGCAGTGGTGAATTATTGCTCCTTCTGCATCAAATGGTATTATCATATAAATAAAAGTCTGGTGCATTTTTTATTCATTAGTAGATGCGGCTGCATAAATTTTAATTTTCTGGACTCTTTGTGGGAAACATCATCCTGATCAGCAACTACTTATAAGTAAAACATGAATTTTGCAGATAATTTCAACCTGATTGTATTTTGTTTTTTTTCCAAAATATTTAAAATCTTGAGCTTGGGGCTAGCTAAAATGGCTTTTTGTTTGTTTTTAATTTCAGACAAGGAATAATGTGCTTTTCCTACAGCCTTATTAATGGTCCTTCAGGAAGCTCAGTATCCCAGAGCAGCTTCTGACAGAATTTTGTATCTCTGCAGCCTTTATCTGTGATATGGTGAGCAGGATTTGGTTCCAGGAGAGCTAGCAGGACTTTCACCTGGCTACTGCTACTCAGGGGAAAGTAAATTGTGAAGAGGCAATGAGGTCAGTGTTGTTGTCAGTGCAGTGTTGTTTACAGATAATTTGATGAATCCCATAATCCAAAATTGATACATTTTTGAATCAACAGGTTTCAGGTGTTTTTTATTGTACTATTACAAGTAAAAGCTTTCAGGTTTCTGTTCCATTAAATAAAGACTAATGTTACAGATGATTACCAGAACAGAAGCTTACAGAAACATACTTGGCCTCCCCACCTCAACAAATGGCCTGTTTAACACCCCACCTACCCTCCCATGCCCAGACCAGTCAGAAATAAGCTGGGTGCAGCTTTTTGGGGGGGGTTTTGAGCTACCCCAGTAAAATTACAGAGACAGAAAAGGGATCAACACAAAATAAATATATAAAGGAAGCACCAAAGGACATGTGAGAGAGAGTTTTCTTTCCTGAGCCATAGCACTGCAATCCCAACCATTGCAAGAACATCTTAAAAGGCAGGGTAGCAGTCACAGCTCCCAAAAACTTTGATTGAAAAGAGCAGCTTCAACAAAATGTTGTTCTTGAGCAGCTCTCAAGCAAGAGGGACTGGGAGTGGATCAGAGGACGCTGGTGTCAGCTGTACCAGGCTGGCTGGGACAGAGCCTTGGGGAGCACCAGGGCTGCCTTCCCACTTCCCTGGGAGATCTCTCTGTGCTGTGGGCGAGCAGATGAGGCCAGAACTGCAAAATAGTGATGGCCCTGTAGGGCACAAAGAGCTGTGCAGAATACAAGGCACTGGGGGCAGCAAGCAGCAACAGAGAACAGGAAACAGGGAATGACTTGCAGCTTCTATGGGCAGGGTTTGCTTCAGACCTGTCAAGCCAAAGATGATTTGTTGCTGCAGTGTGTGGGTTAGACCCCTTGCACCATTCCTCAGAAAAGAAAGATGTTTTCATTAAATCATAAGGCATCACCTAGGCTTTTCTCTTCTTTTAATAACTGTTTGCCTCACCAAAGCATAAAACTCTTTTCACCACCTACATATCATTCAGTGCAAAGCAGCTTTTACAGCAACATCAATAATGAACATTAAGATGGGATAAAGGTATGTAGCTCATCACTGGTTCTTGGATGAGACCAGCAGGATTTTAAGCAGTCTGGGTGACTGATGCCTGCTCAGAGCCTTTTGCCTAAGGATGCTGTAAGACAACAAAGACAGGAGCTGTGCTATCCTAACACCAAACACAAGCAAGTATGAAGGAGCTCATTAAGCACATGCAGCTCTTGGCTCTTGTTGGCTCCTGACATTACACAGTTCTGGTAACCATAGCTGCAATTCAGGTTATAGCAACACCAACCTTTGGGGGAAACAAAACAAAAAACAAAGCAAAACAATCAACACAAAACACACAGTCTTAAACACATATAAAATGATTAATTGCATGGCTAATGTGAGTTCTGGTAGCAATTTTAGAAGTTGTGGGAAGAAGCCCACAGTATCCCAGGAATATCACCTGTACTACTCTTGGCTGCCTCTAAAGCCCACATTTGACCAGGGCAGCTCTGCCTTCTGCTGTCACTTGTTGAGGACTTGCTGTTTGGAAAATGCCTGAACTCAAGAAGGTTTTGGAAGAATAAATCCATGCTCTGTGCTGAAGCCATTAGTGAGACTATCCTCTATCTAAATTTGTATATGTCAAAACTAGTCTGCCTAAACCAAGCTGTTATCTCCTGGACTTTACAAAACAGAGATTAAACACCCTGCTGGGCATTCAGCTTCTCCTGCTGCTTGACCCTCCCCTGGACTAGAAGTGTAAACCACTTCTTTATCTTGTGGGGAAGGGAAGGGAAGGGAAGGGAAGGGAAGGGAAGGGAAGGGAAGGGAAGGGAAGGGAAGGGAAGGGAAGGGAAGGGAAGGGAAGGGAAGGGAAGGGAAGGGAAGGGAAGGGAAGGGAAGGGAAGGGAAGGGAAGGGAAGGGAAGGGAAGGGAAGGGAAGGGAAGGGAAGGGAAGGGAAGGGAAGGGAAGGGAAGGGAAGGGAAGGGAAGGGAAGGGAAGGGAAGGGAAGGGAAGGGAAGGGAAGGGAAGGGAAGGGAAGGGAAGGGAAGGGAAGGGAAGGGAAGGGAAGGGAAGGGAAGGGAAGGGAAGGGAAGGGAAGGGAAGGGAAGGGAAGGGAAGGGAAGGGAAGTTATTGACCAATTTCCTTCCTGACAATGAAAATTATGAGTCTTAAACAAACAACCTAAAAATGTGCTTAATAAAGTGAATCACTTTCTCACCAAGGTAACAGTCCCTGTGTGTGACCTGGTAGCCTCACCGAGCAAGAGAGACAATCTGTTTTATCTGAGTGGCTCTCTCTTTCTGCTAACTTCTCTCTGTTTCCACCCACATAATTAATTTTTTTAACAGAAGAAAATAATTTCCATTTTAAAGTTATCAGACTTGCTTTTCACATGACCCATTTTTCATACATAAAACTTTCTAAATCAGAACCGCAGCTCTCTGCATCTCAGAAAATAACTGATTCCTTCTTTCTCTCAGGTAAGATACTGATTCTCTTTTTCCTTTTCTCAGAGATTATTTAACCATTTTGCTGGCCCTGTGCTTGTTTCTTCAGTGATTCAACATCATTACTCTAGCTCCTTCCAGTGGTAAATCATAATGTTTAACAAGAATAGACTAGAGCTTTTAATATATCTTTGATCAGTTTGCTCTACAGCAGCCAAATGTGTGTCTTTTAAAGCAAGACTTTCTGCTTGTCCTGCTTGCATCAAAGATAAAGGGTAAATGAAGCTCAAAGGTACAGCTCAGCTTCATTCACCATTGCAGCACTTTTTGGGGAAGAAGGTAACACTGCCATTTAATCTCAAAGCTTTTGACTTTTTTTGCGTGCTCTGGTGCTGCGAGGGTAAGAGCACAAACAGCAAATCAGTGTGTCAGACTAAATAGAGTTTGCCTAATCCAAAATGGGGAGCAGCAACTTGAAATAAATTCATGGTTCATAGTTCTGATAATTATATGCTTTTTGAAATATTGTTGCAAATAAGAGGATCGAAAAGAAATCAGTATGTAAAGATCTGAAGAAGATACTTCAATATTCCTCATTTACATTCATATATATTTGAGAAACCCTGTGTGAATTGAAAGGTGATATCTGAACTCATCTGTGACAATCCAGAATTTAAAAAAGGAGAAACAAATCCCAAACATACAAAACAGAAAAGTTCCAAATGCAATATATGAGTTACAAATGCTAAAAAAAAATGCTTATGAAGTGAATTCTGGGAACACATTGTGGGAGAAATTTGCAGTACTGAAATTTGGAGTACTGACTTTGATTACAGTCCTGAAAAATATTAAAGTAAGATAAATTTGTTAAAGAAGTCAAATCAGAGAGTGAAGAAACAATTCATTAAAGAGCTGTAGGCACATTAACAAAATCCAGCAGTTCTGCAATCACAGCCATAAGCTGTCAGCAGAGAATATATGTGATCATTTATTTGATTATAAAGTACCTAAGAGTGTTCAGCAGGTCAGATTTCTCAGCCAGCTGAATTTTCTAATAGCTCTTCTCAATCAAGGGATTGTGCTGCACAGTGGAACACTGAGCCCAGGCACGGTGATGATGGAGGTCACTGACCCATCTATTTAAATAAAAAAAGGACTGTGCACAGCAGCTCTAGAAATGCTACTTCCTACAGGTTTCTGTTCAAAATCTTTGCTTTTGCTGTTAACAGATAAATTTAGGTCCTTGCCATTAGGTGCCATGGCACAATAAACTGGAGTTGAGCAAATATGTAACGAATCATTAGTCTGTACAGTAATTTGACCTCTGCACAATTCAGAACCCAATTTTTCATAAGATTATGCACAGGTTTAAGTCTGTCCACATGTGGAATGCTCTTGCAATTAATCACCAGGAGCAAGTTGCTCAAGGGAATCAGGGAAAGAACATTTACACCATGTCTTATAATTGGTTGAATTTGTTTCTTACTAATCAGACACTACATAGCACTTTAGTATTAGTTATGTGTAAATTAAAAAGAGCTAACTGCCCGTTTTGTTTCACCATTCCCATTTCTCTTCCACCAGGAATATTTTTCTCAGTTAACTCCCTGGTCTCTCCAAACAGAGGTTATGATCAAAAATATCAACCCACACAAGGAATTGTAAATCTTCTGTTGTACTAAATGGCTTTGGGGGCAGATCCAGAGAAAGATACACTTGTTAATGTAGACTTGTAAATGGGATTTAAATACCCAAATTCGCCTTGAGTCCACAATCATGACCTTGGAAACTTGCTCAGCTGGTGCTAGAGAAGAATAAACTCCAAAATTCCTTTCTCTTCATTTTAAACTTGAAGGTACAGCTTGACTGGCCTGAGCCCAGAGCTCAGCCTGCAGCTGCCCCCAGCCACCTGCCCCAGGTGAGCTCCTCGGCCACACAGCCCACACAGGCTGGGGTGGGCACTTCAAACAGGAGCCTGGCTGCTCATTTACACAAAACAGCTGCTGAGGAATTGCCAAAGCTGCACAGGTACCCCATAACCGCTCTGCTCATCCTCCCTGCTGCATTCCACTTTTTGATGCTTCACTCACCCCTCTCTCCTCATCAGCAGAGCCATTTTTAATAAAACAACACATTGTAAATTCTCTCTATGCCAAACAGAAACAAGTCTGGAGGCTACCTAATATCAGGTTCTCAATTCTGTTCTCAGGGCAAAGAGTTGCATGGCTCTAAGCCTAAGAAACTGAACCTTCCAAAAACTTCCTGGGTGCAGTTTTGAAGCGGCACAATTGCCATCTTTGAAACCTTAAAGGACAGTTGAGGAGATAAAATCACTGGGTAGGGAAAAAGCAGAAACCACCAGGTTCCATCTGGTTCCTCACACTCTGCTGAAAAATCTGGCAGTAACGTGTGAGGAGAGGGTGCTGAACAGCTTGAAAGGTTAGAGTGTGATTAATGGGATGATGTGTGGGTGCCACGTGGTAATCCCCCTACACACCATCCAATCCAATTTGGCCTATATCATGTTGTAGAAAAGATTTAAATAGTCTTTCAAGGCCAGAAGAATAACATTATAGCAGTTCTCTATTCCTCCTCAATATGATTATCTGAAAAGTAGATTTACTATGGAGAAAGGGTTTCAATTACAAGTAGAAATCAGTTAAAATAAAACACTCCTCCACCCCCAATGCAAACTCATTTGAAAAGTTGTTTATTTGTGAATTAAACTATTATTTTCAGATGGGGTGTTCCAATGAGACAAGTTGAAATTTAGGAATTCTGTAATGGCAAAATACAAGCTGTTAAAAATTGGTTTCTCTACTAAATGAAGAACTTGTAGAGGAAATTGCAGAGGGGAGGTCTATATGTATGACATTGTCAAAAACCTTAACTAATGAGCATTTTTTGGAAAAAGAGTTGGCCATAAAAAGGGTATTTGAAGATCTTAAAGAGAAACTAGTTAACACATCTAACTGGGGTGGGGGGAAGTGTATATTTAGATACTTTTTTTAAACCACAGTCTGTTTTCCTTCTGGCCTTGTTCTGCTCATGGACCATGTTAATTAGAGTGCCAGCAGTGTCCAGAGTCTTGTGCATGCATTTGGAAGGAAACAGCAAGAGTGGGTTTGGCCTTTTAGTAACCATTTAGTAATCAGAATTAATTTACCTGAAGAAACATTCTGTGCATCTGCGCCCATGGATAGAAGACTTTTTTTTCCTTTCTTACACAGCAGTTTATGATTACTTTTTGTCTCTGAAATTGTTCATAAGAAAAGATGTTTTGACATCTTTAAGAACATGATATTCAAGATGTATGATACTGCTCCAAGAGATCTTGAGTGTTGGTGACTTCAATGCAATAAGTTAGAGCCATTTATTCCAGCAATATATGGAAGAAAAAGAAGGCTAGGTAAAAAAGGAGCAAAAACCCCCAAAAATATGTTCTTATGCCTACTCAGGTTCTTTGGGGCTGGGCTTTTATGATGGTTTTATTTTTTGTTAAAGAGTCCCAATGAAATTGTGAGCCTTACTTAGACTTGAACTTACAGAGGTGGCTAAGTGATCTTTTGATCCAGATTTCAGATATGATGTATTTCTTCATTATGAATAAAACTAATTGCTGCTGTACATTAAACTGCCACTTTTTTCCCTTCCACTGTGGAACATTTATTTCTCAGTCCCTCTGAAGCCTAATTTTCCTTATTTCTTTTAACTCTGTTTTGCATCTTCCCTCATTACTCAATCAGCTTTCAATCCATGACCTACAGAGAATGTGAGAACTTTCCATCACTCCAGTGTCTGGTTAATGAAGCTCCATGAGATGTGGAGATTGCTTTATCATCTCAGTGCTTGTTCCCTTTGGTCAGCTGAATTGGAATATTTTGTTCTTCAATATATATTTGCTGTACATTGACAGATCTTGCAAAGCTTAATCTTTCCCATTTAAAATGCACTTGAAGAATAAATCCAGATGTCAAGAGCATAAAACAGTCACCTTTCTCATGCAGTTTTGTAAGAGCTGGATCCAGCAGTAGCAAACAGCAGACTATGGATTCCAAGAAGCACTGAAGTAGTCTGAGCCCTTTAGACCTTTAAAAAATGTAAATCTGCTTGCTCTTGGCTTTTAAAATGGAGGCAACTGTTCTAGAGAGTATTCTGGTAAATATGCCAGTGTTACAGCCTTTTAAAGGATCTAACCATAGGGTTTTATTTAATTTTAGTTTTTTGTACGCAGCTGGTTATGATGCTCTTTGGAGTCATTTAATATATGTCTTATATATTCTTTCTTTGGCCAAAATATAACTAAAATTCCTATCTTTTATCTATCAGTATTGATCAGTTGTCTATTTGGATCTGCTAGTGATTCCTTTAAAACTGTGATTCCTTAAAAAGTGATTCCTTTTAAAACATACAAATGTTTTAAAATACAAATATATCTATATATATCTATATAGATATACAGATACACACACAGGTGAGGTTAAATATCCAGTGCTAAGTGTTGGAGTGGTGAATTTCTGCTTGTGGGTCACAGCTCTGTGTTAGTTGCACTTATCCAATTTGTATGTGCAATTTGTAGAAGGATTGAATGTACACTCAGCATTGTCCCATTTTCTGCTCTGCCAGAGAAGCAGGTGGGAGCAAAGAAGGGAAGAAGTTCTTGGGAAATGACATGGGCAAACAGAAAGGTAGATGGTATTTTTATGAGATTACAGCCATGCTGCTGCCTGTGTGCCTCAGAAACATCACCAGATAAATAGATGTGCAGCCACAAGAAGGACAAGATTCCCTCAATATTTATGAACCAGGATCAGTAATCTAATTTGTGGGCATGAAATGCAAGGAGGGGTTATAGGTCTTTGTCTGAAGCATCACGAGTGCTGATCATTGAGACTCTTCACCTGAATGCTGCAAAAAAAACATGTTCTGTGTCTCAATTATATATCTTTTATTGCTGCCAGTGCTAAGCAGCCCTCAAGTGCTGCTTTCCAGAGTGGGCAGCACGACCTGGTGTGTGCTCCTTTAGCACTCACAGAACATGTCAGTGTGACATCATATGCCATGTTCTCTAATATTCCTTTTGGTGCTGCTGTATTATTGTTAAAATTGTGTTCCTGGCTCAGTATTTCCTACCAAACAGAATATAGAATATGTTTGGGTTGAATGAAATGGTACATTTTCTTACGTACAAAATATTGCTCTTTGAGCATTGTAATTGTAAAAATATTTCAGGCATAAGTAAGCATGCTTTTAACTAATGTCAGTGAAAAAAAAAAAAAACCCTGATCAGCTCAGAAAACCTGAAAATACTCCAGACTAAAAGTATAAGCAATAATCCAGCTAATTAGCCCTCTCAAGGGCAGCTTCTGAGTCAACCTGCTAATACATATGGTTACATGTAACTCTGTGATTGATTGATTGATTGATTGATTGAGGTTTTTAGCCATGTTAATGGAAAGCAAATATTTTTGGCAGTTCTGTGGTATAATACATTGTTTTTTTCTTCTGGATTGTCAAAGTTATTATTTACATATGTAAATAATATTGCAGAATTCTTACAATAACATATAATAGAAACCCAGTGTGAAACTAAACTGTGCTTGAAGGTATGTCTGATTTTTATAATTTGGGCATCTAGATTACTAAATGAGCAATTTTAATTCTATTTACAATTAATTGATTGACTTGGGAACTGGTAGATTTGTATGTTTATAATGGAAGGAATATCATTACTTTTTATTGTGAACTTTGCAAATTTAGTGATGATGAACTGGCTCTTCTGCACTTTTTACTTTAAGTTTTAGAATCTGGTCTCATCCTGCAGATGGTAACTAATGGAGGGAGTAAAAATATTTACTCAGTAAACAGGTGGTGAAAACCAATTTGCACGGCAGCATCCTTCCCTTGACTCCTTTGGGCGTTGTCACAGGATTGGAAGTGATCAATTATGTGGTTGGGCAAGGTATTGCTGATAGCTCAGCCACAGCTGATCCTGTGCACAGCCTAATCCAACAGCAGAGCTGCACCCAGCTCTGTGTCATAGCTGGCATTTTTCATGAGGCTTCTCTGCTGACAACTTTCTCATTGGCTACAAACTCACCCTAAACTTTACAAAAAAACTACCCACACAGTGGTAAGGTTTGGAGGTTTTTTTGTTCTCCTTATAGATGTCATTTAATGAGCTTTGCTAGATACAATTTTCTGATTAAAACAAAGCTGATTAAAAAGTAAATTAAAAGTAAACTCTCACTGATTGTTTTACATTATAATGTTTTTAATCACAGGAGTGCTATCAGTTGGACACATGTTTGCACTGCACTCCCCTTCTGCCACAATCCTGGTGTTTCCCATCCCGTGCTCCACCGAGGCTCTCTGCTGGTCTGAGCTGCTGGACCTGGCCTGTGATAACGAGACTCACACGTGAGCATTATTAAACCTACAGCCTGATTCAAATTACAGCCTCTAATTTCTGTTCTGGGAAATCAGTATTCTTAATCAGCAGGGTTCCAGGTGCTTCCATTGTTCTTTGATTTCAGAGAATGGTATCAAAGCTGCTGTTTAATATTTTTCAAAACCTAAGGTTTGAGAAAGGTAAATTACCTTTAATCTCCATAGACTGTCACTTAAGACTTATAATTTGTTTGTCTTTTTTAACCATTAAAAAGCAACTGCAACAGCTGCACTCTCTTTCATGGCTCTGTATTCTCCAAATCAGAACCAGTGCTTTAAAAGAGCCCACACACTGTGAGAAAACCTTGCATGTCAGAATTAATTGTTGCTGTGCCAGTCACTGCGAGTTACAGAGCTCCTTGCTGTAGGGCAGGACACCTCTATCAGCAGCACAGGGCTGTGCACACTGAGGTGTGGTGAGCCTTGCTCTGACCCACCTAAAGCCGTGTGGGTGTGCAAACAGCCACCTCCCCACTCGGCAGCCCCTGCCGGTGTCCCCGGAGCTGGGACTGTCCCTGCGGGCAGCCAGAGCCCCAGCTGGGGCCTGGACTCAGCCCAGGTCTCCTCATTCCCTGAGCTCTGGCACACCATGAGCTGCTCCTCGGGGAAAACCTGCCTGAGAACAGCTGATCGAGCTGTGCCTTATGAAGGGACCTCTCTCTGACTTAGCACTTGAGCTTGCCTTAAGGTTGCCAGAGCAAGCAAACAAAAAATACCAGACGATCTAGTGTGGAAATTAAACTCCTGGTAGGTCTACTAGACAGCAGCTCGATGTAACATCTCAGTGCTTGATACAATCATCTTGTCTGTATCTGAGTTTATTTCTGCAGCACATCGGCTCTGTCTGTGTCCTTATCTGAGTGCAATGTCTGTGCCAGGGCAGGGACAGGCACTGAGGCTGTGCCCATCTGTAAAGAGCAGTGAGGCTCTTTTGGAAAGCTGCCTTTGAGCTCTTGTTTAACAATCTTGTCTTCCCTCTTCTAGAAGAAGCTTAGAAAGGAAAATATTTTCCTGTCATGAGCTGTGTGCCCCGGCCAGGCTATGAGGAGACTGCAGGGAAAGCTCTGCTCACCTGCCTGCTAAAACCGACAGCACAAACCAAATCTTCCTCTTTAGAGTTCTCAGAATTTTCCTTTACCATCAAAGCTAATATTAGGCATGCATCATATTCTGTATTTATGTCATAACATAGCAAGTGTAAAGACACCAAACCTCTCCTTCCCTGGCTTACAGTCAGTGTAATCCTTAAATTAAAAAAAGGAATAAAATAATATATTCCTAGATCAGCCCTGCAGACTTTTTCTGACATAGAGGTACGTTCTTTAAATCTCTTCTTTTTCCCAGAAGTCCTTAGCAAGTGCTTCTTAGGGTGGAGGTTAAGAAAAATGAGCTTTCAAAAGGCAACTCTTTTTATGCATTTACAGCTCCTATGCTTTGTTCCTGTTAAGGAAGAGGAGGAAAAGAGGAGTCCCAGGAGAGAACTGGATGGATGCTGGTTTTTCCCAGTGAACCTCAGTGTGACAGCACAGAGGATCCCCAGCAGTGTGGGCTGTGAGGGGGAACGTGGATGTTCAGCTGGGGCAGTGACCCAGAGAGGAGGAGCAGAGGAGCCCCAGGACCAGCTCACTCTGTGCCCTTCTCCCTTCACCATTGTGTTTGACATTTTTGAGGCTGAGGTCTGTTACAGTCGAGAGGTTTACAGCAGCAGGGCTGCAGACAGGAAATCTTATGACAATATAAAAAAGACATTCTGAAGGAAATGAGTGAGGTATTAAAACAGCCAGGTTTGGGAGCTTTTTGTTAGGTAGTTGCAATAAATTATTCTTTTGTGATACAGTCAAATGAAATATGTACACAGAATTCTTAGAACTTCCAAATATAAACAAATCATTATACTTTCCTTTAACTTAGAATGAAAAAGCTGTCAGGGTGGCTTTTGATGAGTACAATTGCACAATGCAACTACCAGACACTACTGAAGTTTCATATACATTTTTACCTTATTTTACTAATTTGAAGTTTTGACTCCTCTGTCACTTCCTGACAAATGGAAGCATTAAAAATAGGCTACGGCTTGCGGCTTGCGTGTAGCTCCTCACTTTATTTTTTTTTTTTTTTTTTTTTTTTTTTTTTTTTTTTTTTTTTTTGCGAGGGAAATGTACCATCTTTATGAATAACCTTTTTAGTATAGGAAATATTCTCAGTGCTCAGAGGTAACAAAGAGAGTGTCATTCCAGTAATTATGTGCTGTTTGCTGCAATTATAGCCCTCAACCTGTAATTCAATCTGTGTGGGCAGACCATACATCCATGTGAAACTCCATTGGCTTAATGGGTTTTATACTGTTATAAAGACCAATTTGCATGACTTAGATTATAAAGTCAGGCTAATGTGCATATCCCATAAGCATTTAAGGACACATTCCTAAACTGACAAGCACAGAGATGGCACTAACATGAGTAATAAGTCTGTGTTTATCAGCTGCACATTTGCTCAGCAGTACTGAAATTGTGGCGCTCATTGGCACAGGTTGTTGCAGAGGCAGGGAGGATAAATTAGGGTAAATTTCAGAGAGGGACAGTCCATCAGGGCTGTAAAGCCTCCAAATCAGGCTTTAGAAGGATATGTCTAGACAGAGTTGTTTTGTGTTTGTCCTCTTTTGGAAATCCACTCTCCAGTCCTCACTGAATACCTTCAAGTTTCAAGCTGCAGTGAAAGGAAAATTATCAGCCTTTAGGAAGAACACTGGGATACAGAAACTGAAAGCAGGGAAGGGCATCAAGACATGAAAATAATGGAGATGGGGAAATTCAAAGGATCTGAAATTGTAAATGAAAGAGCACAGTAGAAACACAGTATTAGAGTTGGTGGGGGTTGTCTTGTCATTATGACTTTTTATTGAAAGAGTACTAGAAAATAAGCGTGGGAAAGGCTTGCTTTATAAATGGTAGTCTACGTTTAATTTTCAAAATTACAACTATTTTTTTTTTCCAGAGGTCTCAAAAATTCCTCTGCTGTGAGCTTATCACCTGAAAAGAAAATAAGATTCTGCGACTTAGTAAGCACCTGGCTTGTATTGTTGAGCAGCTATTTGAAATCAAAAGATGCTTAGTGTTATTTGTAGCACTATTTGTACTTTACCATTTGCTTGGAAGCTGTAATCATGAGGATGTGGTAAATAGCAAAGTTCATGTGTACTTACATTGTATATCCCAAAAAGCCAACGTACACCTGCAAAATGGAAAAAATGTTTATTGTTTAACGTGCCGGGAAAGAGCTGCTAAAATATTTAGTGTTTTATTTGTTCTTGTGTAATAATGTGTTCTAAAGTAAAATGTGAATGACATCAGCCAAAACAGTTATTACAGAGCCTAGAGGCACAGCTCTGAATTGGGAGGTTGTACAGACCCATCAACAGCTTGCTAGAGCCTGGCTGCAGAGACTGTCATTATCTGAGGCTGAAATTCTGGATCTGTCACTCTTTATCATCCGTCATTTTTCACACAAAAGGGACGACTTGTGCACACTTGGTTAAACACCTGAGTCACTCTGCTCCTGCAGCAGCTGTGCATCTCTAGGTCAGCCCTGCCACCACCAGCGGCACCACGAGCTGCTGCTCCTCTTTGCCTGCTCTGAGGCGCTTTGCATTGGCAGAGTTTGCATCACTGGTAAAGCAGGAAGGAAAGCTAAGCCCAGAAATGGAACGCTGTGTTTGAGAATGCAGAGCAAAGGAATAGCAGGGCTGGAGACAGAATCTCAGAGTTCTGATTCAAAGTCAGGTACTGAAAGGACTTAAACATCCTTTCATAAAAACCAAAGCCTAAGACAAAGTTGGAAATGAAATGGGTTTCCATTGGTCTCATAAATTGCAGTTTAAATATCTTTAAATTTTTTTCTTAATCTTTTTTCTCTTGTTCCTTTTTACTTTATCTACTTGGACCTTTCTGAAAAATGTAACAATTTAAAGAGAAGCCTACAAGCCTTTTTAATCACATTCTGTTTTTAACAAAAGTAAAGAATGACCCAATTCACTACTTTCCAGGATTAATAACTACCTTTTTGCTATTATATTTAAGGTATTAGCTCTGACACTTAATGGAGTGTTAGACATGAAGTAAAATATGTGTCTGAAATGACTTAGATGAAATTCTTCCTCTTCCTGCCACCCACTGTTGATGCAGGCATTAATGTTTTTGGAAGCAAGAAGACAGGAAATACTTATGCTAAGCATGAAAAGTAGAAAAACACAATTTACTTTGAACATCTAAGAATCCCTTCTTAAGCAGCAGATTTTTTTCCAGTCCCATTCTAATTAATTTTGTTAAACATATCAGAAATACTTCTTCCTCTGCATGATATCACAAAACTGCTTGATTTCCTTTTGCTGATTTTTTTATGTCACTTTGGGGAAATAGGTTAGCTGTGGGATGCCTATACTGAAGTTCACAAGTGATCTGCTTTAGTCCCACAAATCTATTTGTACTAAAAATGGGAGCAAATATCTTAAACTATGCCAGAAGAAAATATAATAAACTATTTTTATATGTTCACTTAAGCTTCCTTTGTCTTAAAACAGTCTGATTTTCAGAATCTTATTTTATGATGCAGAGGGTCCTATTATATGCAACTCATTTAAACTTTTACACATCCCCTAAACCCTCTCATATTCAAAGTAATAATCTCAGAAGAATGTAAGCACTTTTCATGGCAATGTTTGGCCTCTGAAGGTTTCATGAAGTGCAAGAAATGTACTAATTTACCTTAATCTTATAGAGTACAGAAGCCCCTTTAAAATTAAATTGGTCAGTAAAATAGCTTGGTGGAAAGTACAAGATCAATAAGGGGGCCCATTAAAATCTATCAATCTCAGCTATGGCATGAGACAAAAAGATGATGCAGTTCCATCAGGATTTGAAAGCAGCATTCTGATTGCAGTGGCATTCCTTTGCACTGGCAATCCATGGCTCCCAGCCCCCAGAAACACACAGCAAGTGCAGCTAACAAGAATATTTTACTTTCAGATTCTTCATGGAGGAAATTAGTGACCAGCTTGAAGGTGCAGTGGTAGGGAGATGATAGAGGTGCTTGTGTGAGCAGGGTGGGGCAGGATATGGTAGAAGGAAGCCAGGAAGAATCTAAGGGAAGGTGAAAGAAAAGTTGAAGTTTATATCATTATCATTGCCAGTAATGAAGGGATGGGATTATTTTCAAGTTAAGAATGATTTATTGCTCAGATAAACATCAGTCTCGGAGGCTGTGAGGTTTTAAAGGAGTAAGTAGTTGGTTATAGTTCAAGAGTAGTCACAAGTTTCTTCCTTATAAGGTAATATATAATTTTCTAACCTAACAGACAGTCGTTAAAAGATTTATTTTGCTTTTCTGACCTAGTACTTTTACTTAATTTTGCTGCACTGTGGCTTCTTTCAGCTAACAGGCTTCTGTTTCACATCTACATATATGTTTTTATTATAACTTCTAAACTTTTAGTTTACTCTATATAAACACACTTTCACTATCTTATTAATAGAGTTTATCACTTACTTAAGGTATATTCTTACTTATAACTACAGAAACATAAGTTTATTCTTTTTCTGCTTAATATCTTTGTATTGTATTTTTACATCAATCTAAGCTTCTTCCAAGGCTGTAAATCAAATTCTTCAGTGTCTGTGGAAGTTTTTATTTTTCTGATTCCCACAGTTTGAATATCCCCAGGAGTTATAATGATCCTAATGAATCATTAGCATCCAAACCCTGCCTTCCTCCTTAACTGACATAATATTTGGGAACCAAAATGTAAGAATTCTCTTTTATTTCATTATATTAATATCCCAATGTGACAGTACTGATGTTAGATGTGTTTATTTTTACATAATTTTACATTAAAAAGATAAAATTGCAGATAAACTCACTCTCTTCCCTAAAGAGCTGATGGCCTAAAAGGGAGCTGGGCCCCAGAGCACAGGAGAAGGGATGGAGTGGTTTCCTAAACCACCCAGCAGAGCAGTGCAGGTAGAGCCCAGCCTCCCTGGCACTCACCTGGGCTGACAGAGCCATGGGCAGTGCTGCTGCAGCAAGCCCAAGCAAGGCTGATGAAATGGCTTCCTAATGAGACAGGACATTTGATTAGAATTTATACAAAAGAGAAAAAAAAAGCCAGCCAGAAATCAGAGGATTGTACACTTGTATCTCTCTATCAGCAGCTGATTTCAAGCTCCATTGAGACTAAAGAAGGAACAAAGCTATTTCAAACAGCTGCTTTTCAAACAACTAAATTCATTTCCTGATCAGAGCTGAATTCTAAAGCTCTTAAAGCATCAACTTCCATCTGAAAATGAGGGTAGGAGCAGCCAAGAAATTAAATGATTTCCTACCAGACCCTTTTTATTAGCAGTGTGCCTCCCCACTGGCAATACAACTCACGAGCCTGGAGCAATTCACTTTCAGTCTGTAATGGGCTCCTTCCATGGCCTTTGCTCAGAACAGCCAAGAGCAGCAGAAGGAGCTTGTGCCTGACCTTTTCTCCTAATAGGAAAGAGATGAAGCTGCAGCAGTGGATTCTTGCAGCAGTTTTACAACACACTGCAGCAGCTCATTCCATATGGCAGGCTGACCTATAGATCCAATAGGTCAGTGTTGCAGGCAGCTTGTCTTCAGCCTTCCAAAATGTCCCATCAGCTCTCCGTGTCATCTCTTGTTCTGCTTTGTTTCTGCTGCTGTAGCTCTGTGTTTTGCTGCAGACATGCTGAGGTGCTCTCTTGTGACACCTTTCTCTGGCTTTTAGGTCTCCTGTGCAGTGTTGTCACCCCAAATTCTCTCCCTTCGCTGGTTTCACTTTCACCTCCAGTTAGGGCAGACACTCTTCCCTGTTCTCAGAGATGTTGGGCCACTCCTGTGGGAATCCTGATGCTGCAGGTCCATTCTGGGGGGAAGGACAGGACCTCTGGATCAGGCAAAGATCGGGCATTCACTTGGCTGCTTTGTTTGGGGCACTATGGGGGGGATGAGGAAGGGAAGAGGAGGGAGGAGGCATTTTTCAGTGTCAGACTGAAACCTTTGGGATTTTCTTCAAAATTTTAATCTGCCTTGGTGATACTCTTACTTTACCAAGCAGAGATTTAGTGAAATTCTTGTGCTCATTTCTGACTGGATTATGATGCTGGAATAGCCTGATGGAATGAGGGTGGAGCTGGGAAACTCACCCTGGCACCTCTTACCTGTCTGCTTATGGACAGGGCAAGGAAGCTTCCAGGTTTCCTCAGCTACATTGCTCAAGTCTCTGGACTTTATGCCTTGGGGTCTCTCTGCTGGAATAGTGTCTGTTTGTACAGTAAGAATTTGCCTCAGTCTAGTGGGATAGTAATGTTTTCAGAATGTTTTGGTGAAATATCTGGCATTCCTTCCCAAAGAGAAGACAGATAGAGAGGGGAAGTCATCAATTAATTTAGCTGGAGCATGTAAGTGTGAGTGAAACAGCAAAGGGGGAAGAAAGTATGTTCAGTTTTATGAAAAATGTTTTTCTTTTTCTCATCTAAGGCACCTCAGAACACCATTATCTGGAATGCTTTGGGATTTATTTAGTAAATACAATGCAACTTGAGTATCCCAATTTTTATGTCCTTACCTCACGTCTGTGGGCACAGTTAGAATACAGGATCTAATACATTGCTGTGATTGAAACTTTTGGGCTGTCAGAATTTCCAAGCCTCCATGCAGGCCCACATTAGCAGAGAGTTATCACACTACACTGCTTTCTTTTCAAACAGGCCTAGTAGAAAATTGTCTCCAGCCAGCAAACACAAGTTAAGCACAGATGGGAACTAACTTGGCCTGCAGCCACTTTATTGACCTGAAAGGAAGGTGCTTTTCAAAGCTTAACTGGACTGTTTAAATAGCAACGCTGTAAACAAGAAGAAACCTTCTTTCCCCCCCTGCCTCCCCTCCTTCCCCTCCCTTAAAAATCAAAGCAATCCAATGTCCAAAGCTATTAATGTTAAGAGGCAAAATAGGAAAGTCAGGAGCTTTAGGGAGTGTTTGGTCAAACTTGTGCTCACATTTATAGTGTTTCCCATCTCTCCTTTTCTGATCAAATATGTAACTCTAAGCACAGAGCTGACAGAAGTCAGATTTCAGCAAGTCTGTCACAGAAGCACTTCATCCCCACACCAGGGCTGTGAGCAGATATGCAGCCTCTTGGCTTGTCTTTTGGACATGATGGAGATGAGTCCAGAAGCAGCAAGTGGTGATGAAAAGATCCAGAACAAGTAAAGGCAGATTCTTCCTTATCCCAGCTCCTCGTTCAGCTGCCTGCCTTTCATGTCACCAAATCCCTGCTTTCGGCTCCATCACTGAATAACTCCACTCCAGGACAGATCACTCAGAGAAGTCTCCAATTCATCCATTCTTTACACAGACTTGCATTACAGAAAATGTACCCACCACACAGGACCTTGAGACTGAGGAGAAACCAGCACCCAAATGTGTTACAGTGGACTCCAAGGTCTTACACTGTCAGTAGCACATTTCTTGTTTCCTGTGTGTCATTTTTAGGCTTTCACACCTCCAGTGGGAATATTGTTGTATTCTTCCAGTACTTTTCCAGCATACCTTGACTTTCTTCTTAACTTCCTCAAGGTATGGGAGCCTGTGCAGATTTATCCAGCAGTGGATGTACAGCATTGGACAGCAAATAGGGGATAGTTGTCCACTGATAAGATCTTTGTGCTGCTTAAATTATGACTTTTCCTCAGAGGCTGAGAATATGTTTTATCTATCTAAAAAAAAAAATAATACAGAAGGACTAAAATATGAAAGTAAAACATGAAATATTAGAAAGACTGAAATGTAGTGACTCACTTGACTCTGAATGTGACCTGGAAAAGAAACTGTTTCTTAACTGTTCCTGCAGTAGGATAATTCATAACAAATACAATGACAATATTTCTCCTTACTTACATCTCTAAATATAACAGAGCATATATGAAATGAACAGAGTTTATTTTTCATCTGGTCTCTGCTAACCTAGTTAAGAATAGTGTGCAGAAGCTGCACAGATCCAGAAAAAGAGCTTAGCACCTGGAGCTGCATATGGCCAAACTGCAGAGCCTTCCCTACAAATCCATTTAAAGTGCTAACAGTGTCCAGCTCCCTATTTTTCTTTTTTTTTTTTTTTTTTCATATATTTATAAAACATGTATTTCTTATATCTTAAGGGAGGATGGTCAACCAAGTGGCTACTGCATATAAAGAAAGGGGGCAAGTTTAGCTCCAAAGGCAGTGCAGGAAAAGCTCCAGCTGTTTGATTTTGGGAGGGTGGGAGACAGGGACCCACAGAGCCCATCTCCTGAAGGTTCATGACGAGTGTGACAGAGGCAGCTGGGAAGGGGCAGGGCTTGGGCAGGAGGAGACTTCTGGGGGAAGTCAAAAGGGCAGTTTTGACTGTTCATTCCAGATTTGGGGGATTGACATACTGACAACAGTAGTCTGAATCTCATCTGCCCCATGAGCTACGTCTCCAAACACAGGATTGAAGTGCATCCACTGCTGGATCCCTCCAGCGAGTACTACCAGAAAACAAGAGCCATCCAAGAGATCCAGGCAGATCTCAGTTCAGTTGCACAGACTCCTCATTGCTGATTAAAAGTCATGCTAAAGACATTATTTTGCTTGTGAAAAACCACTTTTACTGGGCATGACATAATTCTGTGTGATCTTAAAGCTTTTACATCATCTGTCTTTAAATAAAAACACGCCTTATGGCAAAAAATAACGTTACAATGTAATTAGACTCTATAGTCTGGAAATAAGCCCTCATTTTAAAGGCACTATTACTGGAAAGCTATTTGCACAGCAGATGTTTGAAGATATCTGCTGCATTTCCATTTTGCCAGCTAACCTTACCCTGGCAGTTCTGGTTGTAGACACCCAGACGTAAATCCTCCCTAAGCGACTCCTAATGCTACCAGCAAAGCCATAAATTGCAGCTAATGCAGGATGAGTCTGAAATGTTCCAGCACTTTCTGAAAATGTTGCCTTTTCCTTTGCATTTAAACAGATCCTTACTGGTCTCTGCTCCTCCAGTCCCCCAGCCAAAAGTGTTTGCTGTGCTTTGTTGGTTTATTTGGTTCAGGAGTTGTAATCAAGTGTTTCAGTTATACTTAGTGAGAGGGGTAAATAGTCCCTGTAGTTGTTCATTAAAACCTCCATGATGTATGCATCAATTACCAAACAGCTTGAACAAAACAGAGGTAAATTAACTTTCTGAAGCTCACTGTCATAGCCAAAAGGAGTGTAAAGCATTAAAAGTGATTTCATGGCTTAAAGTTCATCCAAAGTACTATTAGCTTTAAGTCCAATTTTCAACTGTCAAGGGGAATATTTACAATAGTAATTTCAGATCATTATCTTAACATTTCAATGCAAATAGCCACGATTTAATTCATTATTACTCACATTACATCTTTATTTTGCCACCAACTGGTGGCTGACATTTCCCAAGCTACTAGGAAGAAATGCTAATTAGACTGGTGTGCACTCTTACCCTTTCTTAATTTCATCATGTTTGTTCTTCAGTGACATGAAGCATTTCCTTCCTTCTGGTCAACCATTGCTTTTTATCCTCTGCATCTCCTCAGTGGTCCAGTTGGAAAATTGAAACAGAGATAAGGCAAGTGAAATAATTGCCTGCTTTCTGCCTTTTTGGTAAAGTAACTAAGAATATTTGTGCTAGTGTGACAAAAATGATCTCTTTCCTTCAGCCCACCCACCCAACTTAATTTAGAAAATCTGAAGTGATCTCTGGAGTGGAATACTATATGCATTAATATGCAAATGAACTGCCAAGAAAGTTCAGATTTGCATTTAGACTGGACAAAGGGGAAGGAAATGGCTTTCTCATGCTGTTCCCTTGCATCACCACAATTTCACAAATTACTAATCCCAGAAATGATGCCAGAAGGGACTTTCTCAGTACATTTCATTCATGCTTAGATGAGTTTGATTCATCTCAATGTGCCCAGCATTTTACAGTAAACCTGCAAATTTAAAGTGCAAGCAGGACCTCAGTGGCTTTGCTAAGAACCAAATGTGTTTGAAATAAGCACAATTAGTAAACTTCAAATAAAATAAACCCTTCTGCTAGGGGCTAGAATAGTAATAGGTAGGAGGTAAGGTAAACTTAGGAAAGTTTCCCTAAGAATTAACAATTATGCCAGTGATAACATCTTATCTCCATTAAAAATAATATTATTCAAGCATGCATATTTGGCACAAAAAAAAAAAAAATTAACAGGTGAATGCCAAAATTATTGAGGGGAAAGAAAAAAGAAACCTATAAGGCAAAGCAGTAATCTAGTTTGCAGGTGGATAGAGTTTAATCCTTCTTCTCCTGTTTTCCTATCTGAGGTTTAGTCAGCTCATAAAATGAGGAATCATTCCTGGGGTTAAAATTCAGATGCTTGCAAATTAAAGAGTACTTTTAAGCAGATGATTTCCTGAAGACTTTCTGTATGTCTAATATTTGTTTTAATCAGGGGAGTGTTGGTTAATTTATACTTTTTTGCCAAGTGAGTCAGTGTTTCTGTGTCTGCAAACAGACGAGCTTTCAGGAGCACAGGTGCCCCAACAGGCAGGTACTTTTCAAAAATAGGTATAATGTTGAAAAAGTACCTGCCCTGGGGCATCAACAAAGAGGAATTTCAAGATCAGTTTTATGTTTGCTTCTTAATCTTTCTGGGGGATTTTTTTCTCCTCCCAGCTACTGTAGCAAAGAAAGTACTGTAAGTCATCACATTTCTGTTTGCCAACATTTATTTGCCCTTTGGTTTAAATGTGTACAGTGGGAGGGTAATAGGGCAGTGCCTTTTACTGCTGGGGATACATTTTGTTGTGTCTGTATTCCAGATGGCTAGAAATGAAGTATTAATATTTTTATTTGGAGAAATGCAACATTTTTCTATGTCAAAGAGACTTTCCCCTCCTCCCCCTCATCCTGCCATCCTGCTCTGAACCTTCCCCTGTGGCTCTCTTTTGAGTGAAAAAAGGAGCATTTTATTACAATAATCTATCCATTCTAAGCCTTTCCCCTGTCTCCACATGAGGAGAGGGCATGCAAGCACAACCTTCACGTTTTGGGGGTGTTTGACCATTCTGTGCAGCATAGCTGGTTAAACCCTTCCTGCCATGTCTGTGTAAGACTTTTTTGTGCACACAAGTCCCCATTTCATCCTCTTGCTTCTAACCAGTGGAAACTGAAATAAACAAACTTATTTTTAGGACTCTGATTAAGTCCCATTGTTGTCTGATGCCTAAATTGAAGAGTATTTGTAAGTATTTCTAAAATCCACTGGACAAAGGGATCTGCTTAAAAGCTTTGTTGAAATGAGGATAGAGCAGCACCCTGGGTGGGGGGTGTTGGGATTTGGAGGCCAAACCCAGCCTGGCACTTGTCCTCACGCTGGTGGGAAAAGGCAGGTGTGTGAGACACTGATCACCAGAGTCAGGCTCTGTCCTTGCCCAAATCAACAGCACTGGCTCAGTATTCCAGGTTTACCTCACCAAAAATGCAGAGGGAGCAGACCAAGAAGAGCCCCCTGCCCCTGACTTGCCATCTGCTGGCCCCTCGTGTGGCTGAGCTGAAGCCAAGCTCACACAGTGCCCAGAAACCTGCAGAGCTCCCCACTCTGGTGTTGTACCTCTCTTTTCCACAGGTGCACACTGAGCAGAGGATCAGTCCAGCTGTCTCCCTAGCTTGGGAATATTTTTTGGTGCATGTTACAGTGCCATGTGATTTGGTTTTCCCATGCTAATATTTCATTTCTTGATGTCCTTCTGATTTATTTTGTATTTGATTTGAGGTTCTCAGAGTGTGTAGATTTCCCACTCTATCTCACTGTTTGTTATTCCTAATGTTCTCAGCCATCCTTTCCCCTAATTTTCAGACCAGAGGACTGTCTGTTCCACTATCCTTTTAATTTTCTTTTGCTTCCTGATAAAGAGTGGAGACCTTTTCTGCACCACAAGCCAGCCAGCAGTCTGGTTGGAGGTGCCTGTTTTGCTTAAAACCTTTCCAAGGTCACTGGAGTGATGTTAAAGAAGCCATAGAAGGCACATGACAATTTCAACACTTCAAGAAAGAGCAAAGGACACAAATTTACCCCAAGCACTTACATGCTTGTATCTTGTTAGCACCCCATCACTATTAGGCTGTTTAACCTCTTTGGGGACCCTTTTCTGTTCCCATTTGGAATGGGGCCTTGCACTGTCTGGGCTTTAAGCTTGTTCACACTATTAATTAAGAGGAATTAAGTAAAAGTGCAAGTGCATGTTAATCAAAGGTCATTAAAAAATTTGGTTTTGATATCTTCAGTTATGGCAGAGAGTTTGTGGAGTTGGGTTAGAGATCTAGAAATTGTTAAAAATCTGCAATGGCCTGTACCAGATTTGAGGCTTGTGAGGCAAATCCTTTATGGCTTCCCTTCTCCAATTAAATGCATCTTGACTTCATATTTTCCAGAAATTTGCCTTGATTTTCTATCTAGACACCAATATCAAAATAATAACTATCAAAATAATAGTCTTTGTGCAGATCAAAGAAACAAAACTAGTTGTCAGCTCCTTATTCACTTCTGAATCGTTTATGTGGAGTTTTGGGGTTTTTTTTAATACATCTGAAAATTCCCAGGGAATTTTAGGTGCACATCTAAAACCTCCTATCACTCTGGTTGCATTGTCTGGTCACCCACCCATGTCAGCATTTCACTGCAGTTTCCTGACTGTCTTTCAAATTTTTTTATCAAACTCTCAACATTTCAGGAACCAACAAGAAAAAAAAGCGCTTGCGTTGGAGCCTGGAAGCTTTCATTAAATCGCCTCTCTGTGTTTAGAAATGCTGGACATCAGATTTATAATGAGAATCTCCAGCCTTAACCCAATTTTGGTTTCTGTAATTACAACTGTATTGTATAAATTAGTGCTGGACCATGTAGGCAATGCTCCAGTGAAAGGTCAAAAGCTCTTTGGAAGCACTGGGTGGAAGCAGCTTTTCTCTCAGGAAAGGTATTGCTACCAGCAGAGCCAAGGCTGGCATCTTGCATCAGCCAAGGGGAAAAAGCTCAGTCTGACTAATGACTAAATAAACCAGGAAAATAAGCTTTATTCCAGAAAAATTATCAGAGTAACAAGGTAGTACAAACAAATGGCAAATGTGGAGGTTTGTAGGTGGGCCAAAAGGTCTTAAATTAGCATGTCATTTTTCAAATTTTGTCCTTCACTTTCCATGTAAATTGAGTCAATCCTGTCACCTTCTTCCCAGCAAAAATTAACATTCACATTGATCCTTTCCCTTCCTCTGTTTCTTCCCTGCCAAATGTACTGGGGTCTATCCACCCTTTCTAGATGGCCTGTGTTGATCCTAAAAATAAAATTAACATCCACTTGAAGCCTAAAATCGAGGTGCAATTCCAGCTCACCAAGAGGAAGTTCAGGTCTCTGGATATGCACAGGGCCATCCTGCACAGCAAGGAGTTTGTAGCAGTTAAGGCAATAATGTCTGTGTCTCACATCCTCCCCATAAGTGAGCACCTCAGAGCCCACCTTGGCACCCTGCAGTTGGGACACAAAGGGTAAATCTTTACACTGGCCCAGATCTCAGGTACCTGTCTGTGTGCTGGGAGGATGTCCCTGGCCAAGGTTAGTTCTGTGGCCTTTTCTGCCTGTCTTCCCCTCCTAACTCCCTCTGAACCTCCAAGGAAAAGAACACTTTATGTTTTCACTTCTTGTTCAAAGAATCACAGAATGGGTGGGGGTGGGAGAGGCCTTAAATCCCACCCAGTGCCACCCCAGCCATGGCAGGGACACCTCCCACTGTCCCAGGCTGCTCCCAGCCCCAGTGTCCAGCCTGGCCTTGGGCACTGCCAGGGATCCAGGGGCAGCCCCAGCTGCTCTGGGCACCCTGTGCCAGGGCCTGCCCACCCTCACAGGAACAATTCCTAATTGCCAAGATCCCATCCAGCCCTGCCCTCTGGCACTGGGAGCCATTCCCTGGGTCCTGTCCCTCCAGCCCTTGTCCAGTGTCCCTCTCCAGCTCCCTTGCAGGCTCCCCTCAGGCACTGAAAGGCCACAGTTAAGTCTCTGGAGTCTGCTTCAGGCTGAACAACCCCAACTCTCTCAGCTGTTCCTCACAGGAGAAGCTCCAGCCCTTGGATCATTGCAAACTGTTCCAAACCCAGCCCAACCCACTGTTCTGACCTGTGAGATGCCACCTGCCCTGTGGTCCCCAGGATGGTCAGTCCTGTGGATAAGCTAGGCTTGCCCTCCAGTTCTGGCGCAGCAAGGGAACTGCAGTGGTCCCTTGAGAAGCTCTCTGTCAGAACCAGGGGATGCAGTAAACAATTAATGATGGTGCTAAATGAATTGCCACGCTCTGATAGAAGGCTTCTGTGAAAGTGTGTAAAGGTGAAGACAGAGAAAGAACATAAAGTGTGATCACATTTCTGAAACCACTCATTAATAATAAAAGGGGAGAGAGAAATGAAAGGGGATGTGAGAAAATATTCTTTCTCTTTCAAGTTCCAGAAGTTCAGGCAGGGAGCCTGAAGTTAGAGAGACCCCACTTTTTTAGATTAAACATTTTCTTTTTTTCTGTAAGCTCTGGCCTTCTAGAGCAATGACCCAAACCTTACCTAGAGTAACTGTCCAGAAAGGTCACATGAATGTTATGGCAAACTTGATTTAGTCATTAGGAAAAGTTATTTCCAGTTGCTTTCTCTTTTTCTTTTGGTATGGGCATTTTAAACTCTCTTTTTCTCCCTGGTATTCTGCATATTTTAAGCTAAAAATAATTTATATCCTATAATACTCTTCTGCGATACCTTTGCTTCTGGATGTTCTTATTTAACTCTTAAAGGGATGTTCTGATTTCACAGTTAGAAACCCTTTACTTCATCCACTTAGCAAGTGGTTGATAACTGTTACAGATGAGTAATGAGATGGTTGGCTCTCATAATTAAGGGGTAAATATTATGTATATTTTAAGAGAAGTTTTGTAGATGTGTAGTTATGTTACTGTAATATGTCCTCCCCCTTGCACTGTTATCAGGGATGGCCTTGGGGAGGGTTGGCTTGTTGCTGTGGTAAATCTGACCTCAAATCAAGGTGTAAGAAAGTGATCTCCACCCCTGGACAGCAGGAGTCACTGACAGGACTTTAGGAGAGGCTAGAGGTATTAAAGGTGGAGCATCCATTTTGAAGAGGAGCATGTGGCTGGTAATCATGGGGGCTCCCAATGCTGTGATTTTTTCCTTTTTTCATCCTTTTGTTGGTTTTTTTTGGTTTTTTTGTGTTTTTTTTTTTTTGGTTTTTTTTTTTTTTTTGTTAAGGTTTATTAAACCTTAAAATTTTAAAAAGTGAGCAGTCGTTTCTCACAACAACCACAGCCAAAAATGCAGGGGCTGCCAGAGGGGCTGGGCCCAGCTCCCTGAGGCAGGCTGGGCTCAGCTGTTCCCATTCCACAGCACAGCCCCTGAGTGTCTCTTGTCTCTTGAAGAGCTGCCCAAACTGGCTGCCACAGGTATTGGGGACTTCCACCCTGCAGCCAGGCAGGGGCTGCAGCGTGGGCTGTGAAGCCTCACTGCCCCTGGCACGTCCTGCAGAGGGGACAGTGGCACAGAGCAGGACAGGATAACTTTGTCAGCAGTGCTGACATACTGCACAGGCTGTGTGAAGTCAAAACCCTTTGTATTCCCACCTAGGAATTTAGAGAGGGAATGCCAGTGAGTGTTACAGTCATGTCATAAGTTACGCTCAGTAATTCCCTTGTGCAGTCAAGCTCTTAAGGCTAGACTACATATGCTTTCTTGAAAGGTTTATCTTAAGGTTCCTGGTTTGCTGCATAATCAGGCTGATTTTTAAGCTTATTTATGGCTTTCCTTTTGGCCTATGCCTTTCTTAGGCTTTCAGTTTAAAGAAAACAATCCTGATGAGCAGCCCATTATCATTAAACAGTTTTCCTAAAAGAATGATTGTTAAATTATCACAATTTTGTTGTGATTAGTTCCTGCAAATAGAGAATGTCTCTGGGCTAAGCAATTCTCTTTCTCAGTATGAGGAGTCATTGCCATCCACTTCTGGAATATGCAGCCTGGATGATCTTGGTCTGTCCTTAGGTGATGCTGTGATTCTTTTCTCTCTTCCAAGGACATTGTTTCCTTGTCTTTGCACAGTAGTGCCCTGCACAGTGAAGTGCTGAAGCCTCCATTGTGAGTTTCCAATGGAGGAGAGTCGTGTGCAAAGTTATAACACATCCCTCTCTGTTATAACACATCCCTCTGAGCTCTTTGCTAGGAGCAGTACTTCCCAGTGTTTCCTGGCTCAGCAATTTCCTGGAAAAGCTTCTCTGGGCTTGAGATAAGTATGCCAGACCTGTGCTGGTATCCCTCCAGTTCTGGGGTTGTAATATTAATGCTGGTACCACCTAAAAGGAATGGTTGTGTCAAGTCTGACTTGTGGAAAAAAAATGTGGAGAATTGCTCTTGTGTAGCTGCTCTGTCCATACTATTCCATGCTCTTGCTCTACCATTTAACTATGGTGGTAAATGGGAAAGTTGCTCTTTAATTGCTTAGTGCAGAGTCTCTGCATCTATTTTTTTATGAGTCTGTCTTAGCTATCACAATCTTTTCTATGTACAAGAAAACAATACAATTGGAACACAGAGAACTGCTGAATTTTTGATAGTACCATACACCTGCTCTGTTACAGCAATATGTTCTTAGAGGGGTTTTGTTTGGGTTTTATCTGGAGTTGTTTTAGAGGGTTTGAGAAAGTTTGGGTTTGGTTTTTTGGTTTGATTTTTTTATTTTTCTGAGGCTAAATGCTCTCTGAAAAAAACCAAAAAAGCTTTACATAGTTGAGAGAGATTGACAGAAAACATTCTGTGGGCTGGAATTTCAGCCAGCTACTCTTTGTCTGTGCTCACTTTTTGCTTTAGTCATGGTACATGAATATTTTTCTCCACACACTTTTTTGACTGTGATTTTTGACTGTGATTCCATGACCTTGCAATATGTAAGAAAAGTCACCTGATCCCAGAGAGTCTCCGAGGAAACTGGTGAAGCTCTTGGTACAGTTCATGAGTTTCTTTGAGACAGCAGGCAGAGCAGGGTCTCTGGACAGTGAGACAAGAAATGTGTTTATTCCTGCTCAGGACAGGACGTGTACTGTAAAACCTGGAATTCTAAGGTGCCCCTCTGCAATCACTGTTACTCAGTTTTCCTTAAAGCCTGCTGAAAAGGAGGAACATCCAGTATGGAATGCCAGTGACAGGAGAAGTAGTTTCATCTCTCTGTTAGAAAAAGGACCAGTTGGCAAGTACATTGTAAGGTACTCCTGCAATAGCCATTTTAATATTAATAAAGGCAGTGTACAAGTGCACTTTCTAGCTCAGTCCTGCCAATTAGAGATAGATCCTCCTACACATTCTTTCTGTACTCTGCTTTTTTGCAGTGCTTTCACCTATGCCATCTGTGATGTTTGTATTTCTTGATGACCTTTTCAACGGTTTGTTTTTCTCATTCTTCTGGCCGTGTGAGAGTGCTGGAATTCTCCAAGGAAAGCTACTTGAACATATGGCAAGGTACAATATTGTAGCATGTAAACTGACATTCATTACTGCTTCTCTGTACTGTTGACTTTATTTTTTTCTCTAGGTTTTTTTGGGGGTTTTGGGGGGTTTTTATGGGTTTTTTTTGTGTTTTTTGTGGGTTTTTTTTGCTTTTTTTTTTGTTGTTGTTGTTTGTTTGTTGTTGTTTTGGGGTTTGTTTTTTTGGTTTTTTGTTGTTTTGTTGTTGTTGTTGTTGTTGTTGTTGTTGTTGTTTTTGTTTGGAGAAAGGTTTTATTATTAATGATAGTTCTAAACTGGGGGAAAAGCCCCAGTTTGTGCATTGAAGTGTGAAGCAAGTTCATACCAGCTGAGGAGCTGGGCCAAGCTGTAGATGAAATCTTCAGATATAAAAAGTGATTGTGCTCAAAAGACCTTAACCTGTTGGGGTTTTTCCTACCAAATTCTGCCAAGCATGGGCAAAAGGAACATATCTGAGTACAGGGACAAAAGCATTTGTGAGTCAGTGGTTTCACAGCTGGGGCAATTAAGGCTAAAAGTGAATGGAAAGAGTCACACAGTGGGAATTCTTCCAATAGTTAGAGAGTAAGGGTGTGAATGTCAGGCAACTTCTCACAAGAAGTGTTACAGTCAGGAATACTTGTCCATATCATGAAGGTATCGAGCCAAACTTGTGGCTGGATGAGGTGTAGAGGAGGGGGCTGGAAGGTAGGCCTAGCATGGGTTAAATGATGGGGCTATTTTTGCAGCTTCTATTTCCTGATGACCTTTTCAACAGCTGCCTGCTTTTGTTCTTCTGGCCATAGGAGAGAGTTAGAATTCTCCCAGGGAGGCTGCTTGAATGCCTGCCACATCCATCCATTTGTGTGAATTAAAAGGGTATTGTGTGGACATCATAAAAATGAGAGAAGAGATGGAGGCTACTGAATTAAGATGGAAAACAAGTGAAGCATTTTCTGGTAGTTCTGCTGTCAGAATGCAAAAGAAGTACTGGATAATTTTTAAATCTATGGGTGAACAAATGACAAAACTTCATAACAGTTTACATATGTTAGAAGAAAGTAATCTGATTGATGGGAAGGAGAGTGAATAATCCCCAGGGCAGTGGAGAAAGAAAGCAAAGGAATGGTTTTTGTTTTGTTGGAAAGGAAATAATCTGTCATTTGACTAAAGATGGGAAGGTAAAGGGGCTGCTGGTGGATAATAAGCAGAGAAGTGGAATCAGGTGTGAGAGGATTAACCAGAAGCAGTCAACCAGCAGCAGAGATGGTTGATGGGTGAAGCCAATTTTGAGAAAGAAACAAGAGGAAAATACTTGAGAAGGGATGAGGAAGAGATTGAAAAACAAAACAAGAAAAGCACTAATATTGCTGCTTAAAATAGTTAGAGAGGATGTTATTATTTACAGCTTACAGTTTCTGCAAGGTCAAGAAAAATCCACTGACGCAGTTTAGTGAGGATTTCAATCAAGACAGTCCACATTAGCATGGAGATTTATGTTAACACATAAACTATAATTGATACTCGCCAATTTAGAGCCCAAATTTCAGTTATGGAAAATCTGTGCAAGAAGAAAACAACCTCATTGTTTTTCATAATGTCTTCCTCTGTAATACATTTGTTTCATCCATCTCACCATCCCAAGAAATGACCAGGCTGACAGTGGTGCTCCAAGGTTTGCTGTTTCAGCCACAGGAGTTGTCAGGCAGTTCCGTGGTGACAGAACAGCATCCCTCTGCCTGCCCTCAGAAGCTGCAGATCACACTGAGAACCCTCCACCAGCACCCAGCTCTGGATTTGTGATGCCACTGCTGCCCTTAGGAAGGACAGAGAGGAGTCTGGAGGGTGAGAAGTGGGCTGCTGATGATCCAGAGCTGCAGAAAGTTCCATCAATTCTTTTCAGGTGAACGCTGCACTCTTGGTTTGCATGAACAAGAGAGGATCCCGCTGACAAAGCTGTGGCAAAAAGGCCAGCTGAGTGTTGCAGTTCCATATAATTCACTCCTCATGAACATACTTGGGTTTCTGCCTGTGTTTACTGTGCAGGAACCCATCTTTAGGCTTTAATCTTTGCAAGTCCTTCTTCTTTCTAACATTCAAACACGGCACATTTTTAATCAAGTACTGTGAATAGCATATCAAAGGAAGTGGTTGACCTTCAGATCAGTGCAGCAGATAACCTCATCCATTTATTAAATTTGAGAAAAATCGTATTTCTATCATCTTTGATAAAGAACAAAAGGAGAAATATCTGGAAAAATCTCCAGCACGTTGTTTCAAATGTTTTGCTCCTGTTGGTTTCAGCAGTCCTGCTTCAGAGCCCTTCTGTACTTCCAAATTCCAAACATTCCAGGGAGAGGGAAGCGTGTGCCTGAGGAAAGCACGCACAAAACCAATTCTCCTATTCTGTGTTTACTTACTCCGCCGAGTCGTCTCAAAGCACCGACTACAATCTGCAAAAACAAGATTGCTTCCCTCTAGACTCAACTTGCATAAATATTTCAGTGGATAGATACATAAATTAAAACAATAAAAAAAAGATGTTGTGGTAAATAGAAAGTAAAAAAAACAAATCTGAGATGGACTGATTTGTAAACAATAAATATTACATCCTCTTTACACAATAAAGTTCCATAAAGGACACCAGATGATCAAAGTTGTGAGAAAGACTTACTAGAGATAGAACAGGATGGCTCTCAGGGTCCTAAACTACTTGTAAGTCAAGTATTCATTTTACTTGGTGGTGGCTTTTTAATAGCCAACTGCTTGGCATTGGGTGTTTGATATTTTATTATTTCTTTATTTTTTGTTATCTCTGTCATAATCCACCCTAAGTAATTATTCAGCTCAGAAGGCGTTTGCACAGAGCATTGCTAATGTCCTGTGGTTTCTTTGCCCATCTGAGTTGTCATATGGTGCTCTTTCCAAAACCACATTTGTAGAGCACAGCCTTGGAACTGTTTAATTTTCTAGAGAAGAGTTTATTTTTAAACACTAGACTGTTATCAAAACAATTCAATATGCATGACCTAAATCTATTTGTGGTTAAATAGTAAGGTCTGGAGGTTAATAAAAAGAACTGCAGCAAGCTGCTTACAAGATAATTCAAGAAACTTATAAAGGATTGTAGAACTCCAGCCATTTTCCCATTAGGCTTAAGATAAAAGTAAATATAAAAGGAAGATGACAGTTCTATATTACTATTTCCTTAACAATATTGAGAAATTCCATTGTTTCAACGGTTAGGTGAGACAAAGAGGAACTATGTGCAGTTGGTGAAAAGCTGGAGTTTTTCCTAAATTTAGCAAAACGGATTTTTCCTCCCTCTTCAGGTAATTCTTAATTTTATTTATTTTGGGGTTGTTGGGGTTTTTTTGGTTTTGTTTTTTTTTTTCTTCCCACTGTTTTTAGCCTTGTGAGTGTGAATTGCTAGAGTGGGAAGGAGAAGAGACCTAAATCAGCTTCCAGTTCAGCATTTAAGCAAGCACAGTCACTTCTCAAGTGCTGCTGAGTGTCACAGCAAGACAGGGAAGGGAAGTGGCACTAAATGACTCCTGAAAAGTCAGTAGGCTTATTAAGGCTTACTTAAAAAGTTGATTGGGGAGCTAATTTAGAGCTCCCCTGTCCTGCCTCTTAAGTATGATGAAAACCCTTAAAAGACTCTCAGTGGTGCTAACAGATTCAGAGTGGCATTAAGTGCAGACATGGGGTGGGAGCAGGGAAACACAAAGTTAGGAGGACTGGGTACCTTCAGATCCGTGCCTGTTCACTTTTCCTAGAGGCCAAGGGGCACCTGAAGGATATTGTACTGTCTGCTGCTTGCCGTACCATTTTTCACTGCACGGTGGGCCAGGGTCCTGCCATCAGAACCTCTTTGTCAGTGTGTGGAAGCCTAATGTGGGTCTGAATGCCACCCACACCCATCCCGACTTGCTAAGCAGCAGAAATGCATGGGGGGTTAATAACAAATCCAGCTTCTCCCCGGGGGTTTTATTGGTGTTAATGGCATTTCCTTATTGTTCATGTGGACATGGTGGCATTACTTAAAGAGTCACTGAGAAGGTGGCATTGGAAACTCTTGTTCATGCTCTAAATTGCTTCTAAGCTGAGCCTTTAAAACTGAATGTCACTGCATAGCAAACTGCCTGCCCTTTTAATGGAAATGTCAATCCTTTAGAAAGTTCTTGTTTAGAGGAACCATGTGCTAGACAATACTCTTAATGAAGATCTTCTTCCTTTGTCTCCGCACTTGCCCTCTCTTTTATTTCCTTCCATGGAAATACCAGCCAGGACTCTTCAATTATGGAAAAAGCTTTTCATTTTAACAACTGTTTTGCAGGCATTCTTGCTAATGCATTTTGTCCGCCTTTGTTTTCCAGCCTCCCATTTCTATTGTCGTCTTTTAAAATGACAGGAGACGGAGCTTTTTCATTAGGAGCGAGCTAAGACTAGGCACTACAGTTCAGGCTGTGCCTGGAAGAAAGAACAAAGGCTTGACTCTTTAATTTTAAACTCACTACAGATGCGTATTCAACAAGATATTATTGTCTTATGGCCATGAAAAGTGTACCAACTGGAAATATTTTGAGAGAATGAATTCTTAATCTATGACATCAATAACGTGACCCCCCAGAGTGTCAGAGAGTATTTCATTATCCACAGAGTGTGTACATGCTTGTTTTTATCCTCTCCCAGCCAAGAGTCAGAACACATTATTAGTTTAAACTTCAGGGAAAGAAGATTAAAGTGGAGTTTTTGTGTTCCAAGTGCAGCAAGCTGAACACTACATGGATGGGTGGTGATGGCAGCCCTTGACTTCCTAAAGAGACGCAGGCTTTGTGCATCCTATTGATTTTCCAGGACCATGTCAACAGGAGTGCTGCTGCTGGAGCTGACTGCACTCTCACTTGCCTCCCTCATACTCTGATTACTCTGGAAAGGGCAGGGTCTACCCACACAGTACATCCCTGGTCACTACTGAAACAGAAAAAATTACATAACGGGATGTTTTCAAGCATTATTGCAATCACTGTCCCCTATTATTAAGCAACCTGTCAGTTGTCCAAAAGCTTCTTTAGAGAGTATTTCCATCTCTGTCTTGCTTTCCTTAAGATGGAAAAAAAGCAACATTAAATTGCCTGTCCGTGAGAGTCAATTAAATGTAACACTGCATATATATACATAAATATATATATGGAGATATACATTAATAGGTATTTAACAAGCACACTGCTTTCTAACTTCTTTGCTGACTAATGATAAGTCAAAACCAAGCTGTGGTGTTATGTGTGATATTTTTATGTGTGGAATACCTTCACCTATAATTCTGAAATGTAGGCCGTTGTAAATATGTATTGATAGCAAGTGTATTATTGAATCTCTGGGGTGCCAATAAGGGAGATAACAGGCTGTCCCCTGAGATCTCAAAACACACACCTTTCACAAATAAGCTTGTTATTAACACCACCACTGTGTTATCAGAGTCTTTCATCAGACCAAATTGTGTGTTGAAGTCACTTTCTGCATATCAGGTCTGTACTATTATTATCATCATCAGGAAGCTGAATTTAGTTAATTGCTCCAGTTATAGCTTATAGACACTTACTCTAAATTTGCAGTATTATTGAACCTGCCCTAAAAGGGAAACAAACAAATATTATTAATGATGGGCTGAAATAGATGAAAGAAGCATTATTCCTTCTGCCTTTGTAGTTAAATGCTCTGCAAACTGTGCTGGATATGCAAGACAATCCTCTAACACTGCTAACGAGTGGCTTCCAGCTGGGCCCGGTTTAGCATGCACTAAACACCTGCTGCTCGCCGTTGGGAGCTCCCTCCTGGCAGTGCCAGCATGAGTGTCACAGCAGCAGGGCTGGGGACAGCACTGGCTGGGGACAGCCCCGGCGGGGGCTGTGCCACACGGGCACCACTCACCGGGCAGCGTCCCCTGGCTCTGCCAACAACAGCGTCCCAAACGGAGCAGTTTGGGACAAAGTCCACTCCCCTGCCTGGCTGTGTGGCTCAGGTGTGTCCAAAATAACCATGGCTGGTGGGCCTGAGGCTGTTCTAATTACAGTTGTGTTACTCTGCTAATTCTGTGCTGGGCCCAGGCTCTGCCACTGCTCTGTGTTCCCGTGTTGTCCCTTTCAGAAAGCCCCGCTGTGCTTTGGGCTCTGGCACAGACTGGGAGCAGTTGTTTTGTTATCAGAGCCTGGCAGGCTGTGCTAGTGTACGACAGAAATGTGTAAGGACAATGTATAGGATGTTTCCCTCTACAAAGCCTCAGAATTCTTTTATTGTCCAGGCCTGGCTCATCTCTTCATGTCCTTCAGCCCCTTCAGCAGAACTGATTGAAGTTTAGTGAGTGCTCCACAGCTGAGTGACAGCAAAACCTGTTGTCCTGCCCTCATCATCCCCTTAAACAGCTATGGCTCTCTGGGGAACAAAAGGAAAAAAATAAAAAAAACACCAAACAAGTAGAAAAAGAGTGAGGGTCAAGTAGATAGAGAGAGAAAGAAGATAAGAGTGCTTATGTGAGAGAGCAAGCACAGGGAGTGGCAGTGCCCAGCACTCAAACCTGCCAGACCAATGGAACCTCAATGGGAAGGAACCTGGAGCAGGGCAGGAAGAGAAATAGAGACCCAAAGTCAAAGAGAGTAAAGTACAACTGGATAACTTAACCCCAGAGCCTAAGCTAGCACAAAGGATGGGTTAAGCTGCAGGAATAATTCTCCCCTGTGAACTTCTGCATCTGGGTGATTTCTGAGACTCCTGGCTTAGCCCATACCTATGGTTTGGAGAGAGCCCAGGCCGAGCACTGGAGCAGGAGTGGGACTGCAGAAGGATGTTGAGGGACGGTGGATTGCATAAAGACTTCTCCTCTGAGACTGTCATCCTTTTCTGACTTCCTGCTGTTGGCTTCTTCACTGGAAGGCAGCTGTGGGAATTATCTGACAAAGACAGATCATCTAGTGCTAAAAATAAATGAGATAAAGGAATTGAAAATGCCAATATCAAACCAAGCCCGTCCCCAAAGAAGATGCTTTATTTTATTCCTTTATCTGTGCAGTGGTGGCAGGGACACTTTCCTGCAGAGGTAGAAATAGGTAAATCCAAGCAGGTTCTTTTTTCTGCTCACCTGATTATATAGAATACATATTCAATTGAATATATAGAGGCACTAAGAGACTTGTGAAACAGTTGATTTTTTTATGTTCACTTAAACTGGAGGGCAGACAACAGTGAGAAAGGACAGTGGAGCAATTGTCTTCCTAGAGGAACAATTTTCAAAATTTGTAAATGGTGTGGGAACAAATGTTGCATTAAACTTTCTTCAGCCTTTGTTGCAGATCCCATGAGCATTAGCTAAATATTCATATGGGAGGGCGAGAACCTCGTAATACAAAATGCATTTACAAAGAATGAAACAGTAAAAGCAATAGATGTTTAATATTCAGCATATTCACCCCAACTGTTTTATCACTGAATATCTGTTGCACAGGGAAAGGGCTGTGTGCAAATACTGAGCGTGAGGGTACAATTGTTTCTTTCCCAGGGTGGATTAGAATCCTGTGGGTGACTGACTCTCAGATTTTTTGAACATCCTCTGGGAGGTAGCCAAGGAGAAGTTTCTTGTTGAAATGACAGAAATTCTTTGACATTAAATGTTTTCTCAGAACATATGTTGAAATGTCTCTACCATTTCAGTGATGAGCTTCCTTTCTGGCACCTTTTAATGTATAACTCATGGTAATCACAAGCAGTATCTTGTCAACAGCCATCTACCATAAGTGATCCTAATCCACTTTGCAATCATTTTCAAAGCCTCTTCATTTTCGCTGAAAGGATTGTTTTGTTTCGAAGAATTCCTGCTAATGTGCAAAATTGCCCTTAGTTAAATGCATTGTAGGAGCTGAAAAGGGATACAAGTATAAACCTTCACAGCTGGAGCACAGAGCTATGTGGCTGCAGATCACACTTCTCATTTTTCACATGCAGCATATGCTGGGAGAGTGAGAACAGATGCAACTCCTTTAATGGGACAAATCACACATTTTATTTTCATGACTCCACGTTTGGGGGATGCACTCCCTCTTTACCTTTGCTTAAGGTGGCTCTGGGATACATGAGCACAGCTGTGGCAGAATGTAGCCATGGCTGAGATTGAGCTTGGAAATGCAGGTTACACAGCCTGTCTGTGAGCAGCTCATTAAAACAGGCAAAACGTGGTGTATAGGTGGCAGCAGAAACGCAGCCCGAAGTGTTTTGCCTGGGCTCAGGCTGCTGATGCACAGGGAGGGTTTGGCACCTTAGGTGCTCCCTGTTATTATCGACCAGGGCTGGAGGCCATGGCTTCACCTGCTGCTCTGGACCCCTGCCAGACCCTCTCTGGCACCAGCAGAAGGACCTTTCTCTGCTTCTTCCTCCTCTGTCTCTCTGGCTGCCTTGCTGGGGGAAGATAAAGGCAGTCCTGTCACACTCTGTGCAGAATTTTACCAGTCTGGAGCTGAAATAAGCAGCTCTTCTGGATGTGACCTGCTATTTTCAACATTTTACATATGAAATACTCTCCAAATAGTCTGGCCTGTGCTCACTTTCACTGAAATGATGTGCCTCCTTTGCTTTGTTCATCTGGAGTGCTGGAGATTAAGCAGATTTATTTTTTTAACATTGCTGCCCTTCTTCCAGCATCCTAGACACCACACAGTATTTCCATTGGTGCACAGACAGAATATCAGCTTTTCCTAACCCTGTTTGAGATGTAGGGGAGCCAGGCAAATCCATATTTTAAATTCACACTAATTGGGATTAACAGAAAAATAAATATTTACAAAATATGCACAGGGCAAATTCAGTGTCCCCTTACTGTGGGGTTGTGGGCTGATTTTACTGCTGCTTCTAGAGATTCTTTTTAATAATAGCTGACAATTGGATCTGATCCCAGCTTCCCTTCCTAAATCAAGATCTGTACTTTCATATGGGGAAAGGGTAATGGATATGGATATGTTTACTAAAGCCACACATGAGTGATGCTAAGTCCTAAGGAATTTGACAAAAACAAATAATTAGAATATTTTTTTAGCTAGCTATTGGTCTAAACAATCACATTTTTCAGGAGTATTTTGGGTTTAGGTTTTGTTTTGTTTTTGTTCTTGATTAGGAGCTGGTAACAGTGGAATGCTTGAATACAAAAATATTTCCTTGGCAGAAGTCCAAGCACACATATCTAAAAAGTTATATTTTCTCTCTCTCATTTTGTCTTTGCCTTCCCTGTTATTGATGCACATAATAAAACACTTGGAAAAAAAGACAAATCCACCCAAAAGGTCAAAATCAATGATCCTTTTACAGATGGCACCTTTGGGAATCCTGGGTACTTTACCATCAGCTTGTGTTTGAGACTGTTACTTGAATACTTGTTTTTTGATGACAAAAATCAATGCCTTCTTTAAAGAAGGCACCCTTGGGGCTAGAGGGATGCAGACTTTGAAATGTTTACTAGTCTGTGCCTGTCTCTGAAAGACTAATAAACATATTTATAAGTTTATGAGCTCTTATTTAATTTTATGGATTGGAGATGGGGTATGGTTTTGACAAGAATATTTAAGCTAATGTGCCCCAATGAGACATATTCTTTATCACTTTGCAAATTTGCATACACGTTCTGATCCAAAACCGATTGAAATCTACAGATATATTTACATGAGCTTTAAATTTATCCTTGTGAATAAGCCACTGAAGTTATTGGAATTATCTTGTTAATCAATTTGATCCAACAGTCAAATACTAAATCAATTTTCAAGATAAGAAGACAGAAAACCCACTTATATAAAGATAAGGAATCTACTTCTCTCAGCAAAGATTATTTCCTTTAGTTTTTGTATACAAATATTTCTTAATTGTTACTCTGAGCTGCAGAAAGCATTTTTTAAAAAGAAAAGAGCTAAGTTTTTTACCTTATTTCTTTGCTGCTAATTTAGCATGGCATTTATTTCTGGCACTATAATTTACTTTGACATCAGGCAGATATTCCTTGATTTTCCTGAATGAGCAGGGCCATAACAGGCTCTTGTGAATTAATAGAACACTTGATCTGGGTACCCTGTGATGTGGAGTTGAGGCTTTGGTGCTGGAGTCTGGACAATCAGTTTTCTCACCAGCTGTGCAGCTGCAGACATTGCCAGGATTTTTTGCCTTTTTTTCTTTTTTTCCCCCAATCAAAGACTTAGAGCTGTTTTAGCCTTGTCTTTTGCAAGTCGGTTTCCAGGGAATGAGCCACAGAAATTACTTTGGAAATAGACTGGCAGTGGATATAGCCTTGCAGTAATTAGAAAAACTAAATTATATTCCTTTTCCTTTGACTCTGGATCTAATGAGTAAATACAGTGATATAAAATGTCAACCCTAACCAAAGAAGTGCATTGAAAGCATAATAGTAGATAATGGTATTTATTAATTAAAACATGGGAACATGCATGACATTAAAAGGCTTGTTATATTAGACATTCCTGGCCATCATTTACAGATCTTAATTTAAATTTATTTATTTCAGCCCCATAAATCAGTATTTTTTTTTCTGGCATGTAGCTTGTCATCCAATCCTTAAGGCAGCCAAATTGCTTTGCTCTGGAGCACTGTGGGAAGAACTGCTGGAAAATCTCTCCTGGGCCCTGTGCAGGGATGGATTGAAGGTGGGAATTTTGTCATGGCCTAAGCCCAGCCCATGACCCAGCACCCCACAGCCACCACACTCACACACAGTCCTGGTGGCACGGGGACAATCAGGGAGGTAAAACCCACAGGCTGAGATCACAATTTAATAAATGACATAAAGTGAAATATGGTGATAATAATGCTAAAAGGCAAAAGAGAGAGAGGAGTAAAGCCCAATTAAAAACAAGTGAGGCATGATGGAATTGCTCACACCCACTGATCCAGCCTGTGCCACCAATCTTCCCAGTTTATACACTGGCCATGATGTTCTGTGCTCTGCAATGTCCTTCTGGCCAGTTTGGGTCAGCTGTCCTGGCTGAGCTCCCTCCTGGATCCTGTGCCCCTCCTCACTGACAGACAGTGGGAAACTGAGGCACCCTTGACTTAAAGCATTCACATGTCAGCCACAGTGTCCTCATGCTGAATCCAAACCACAGCACTAGGAGGAAAACTAACTCTATTCCATCTGAAGCCAGGACTAATGGCTCTGCAAAGCTCAGCTGCAGGAGGGCTGGGTGGTGCATGCATCCTGCAGCCTCTCTGCAGAGCTGTGCAGCACAAAGCAGGGCAGACAGCATCCCACACTGCTCTGCTGAGAACATTTTGTGCATCCATGCAGGGCAAGGACTGCTCTAGTGCTGTCTCTCGCACTGCACTGACCCACAGCAGGGTGACTTTTAGTGAACAAGCTCTTACTTCAGTCCCTGAGCTAAATGGAATTTGTGCTTTCCTGATGAATGTCACACTGACATCATTCACAACTGTAGCCAGTGCCACTGACCTTTCTTTGTCTGCTATCCTTTACAAGTTCCTCAGTCTCATTTTCCTTCATTTTCCCAGATATGCATTGAAAATGGTAAAGCTCTTTCCTCTCAAATTTTGGTAATTTAAGGGATATTTTTTCCTTGTCAGACTGTCATTGTTTGGGGATCATTGTATGTAATTTTGGTGAGACCCGATCAGAGGAGTGAAAAATCCACTGCCAGTAGAACTGGGCAGCTTCAGCTGCCTGCAGGATGGGACAAGCTGAAGTTGTACTGACTCTTGTTTGAGGATCTGATGATGGGCACCATCAGTAGGAGGCTGCTGGGCTCAGAGGAGTTTCAGATCCTTCTGATGCTCAGCTGTGATGAGAGCAGGCTGTTCACAGTGGCTCATGGTGACATGGACAGTGCACAGAAATGGAACCAGGAGCTCAGAACTGACACACACAGGTACCTTCCCACCTGGTGGACAATTAAATGTCACAACACAAGGCCTTGTCTTCGCCCTTGGGAGTTCCCAGGACCTGAGTGAATAAAAAAGCCAGAGCAAACTGCTGAAATCTCAGCTGACCCTCCTGAAGCTGCAAACCTAAGGAGGAGAAGAGCCCTTCTGTCCCAAGTGTTCCTGTGGCTCCTAAGGATCATGGCACTCTAAATCTGCATTGTTGTAACTGTTTATGAAGGCAGCATCCCAGTACGAGTTCCCTTCAGTTACTTCCTGCCTTCCATGAGCAGACTTTGTTTTGTTCTGCCGCAGTTTTATAACTTTGTCAAACCCTGTGTGTTTGAGCTGGTACTTGAGAAGAGTTTATTAATTGTATTAATTGTGCAGCTTTGGCCATAAAATGCCCCCTGGCCTTTGGCAGATGGGGTGGGTCTTAACTTTAGGAATTTTATTCTTGAGGCAGTGTTTTGTTATTTGGGGTTTTTTACAAATTTACTAGACCAAAGGAAAATACTGATACTGCTTGAACAGTTGGTATTCTGATGCTATTTCACTTTAAGGGGAACAATCGGTTGAACTTATTTAATGTTGGCAAGAGAGTCATGAATCCCAATAAGGCCATGAATACATTTATTATTAATTTTTTTCTCATTCATTTTTAATTTTCTGTCAGACAGAATCAAAGGCTGAATTGGTGACTTCAGTGTTTTTTACCTTGCTCTATTGGCTTCAGAAGTCCTTTAATAAGGTAATTATTTATTCTGGACATCACTGGGAAATCAAAGGTGAAGAAATCGGTGATATCTAAACCCTGTAGAGCATTAATTCCAACAGAACTCACATTGTTGGATAGAGTTCATGCCTCTGGTTCTTTAATGTTGCCTGGTTTGGTACCTGTTTCATTTTAAATTTAGCTGGAATGTGCAGAATGGAGAATGAAGGAAAACCACAAAAGGATTTAGCTTATAGAAGCAAGAATTACCAGAATCAGCAGGGGTTCATCTCTGGATTGAGAGAAGGCTGGTTCATTGTAGTGAGAGGAAGCGAGCAGAGGATCTTTGGGAAGGGTTTAATGTGTGCCCACAAGGCTTTCACTAGGAGTTGTGGTTTAGAGTGACTCTCTGTGCCTGTTATCTCCTGAAAACAAGGAGTCGATCTGGCTTCATCACAGCTCCCTTCCCTAAGCCACGGTGCTTCCCTGGAGTCAGAGCAGAGCCTGCCTGCCTCTGACAGCAGCAGGTTCTCAAGTGGAGCGTGCAGCCTTTAGCTGCCTGTGCTCCTGAGCTGCCATCCCGGGGCATGGACAGCAAGGCTCTGGGAACCAGCTGGACCTGCCTGGAAGGAGGAGCTGTCCAGAGGCTGAGCTGCCACTGGGCAGCCCTCAGCTTCACCTGGACAGACCTCCAGGCTGGGACAGGCAGTGAACGCTTCCTCCGCTCCACATGTTTGGGTTTTGTGCATTATTGATGGTATTCCCCCACGAGCAGGAGGCAGTGTTTATTCCTCTTTTTTGGAATAAAGATAAAATACATCTGTTATTCACTCTGCTTTGCTATCAAGATGTTACTGCAGTCTCTTGCTGTTTTGTTTTTTTTGCTCATTCCTCAGAATTTTAGCCTGCTATGAAGTTGATGGAAGAAGAATTGAAAAGGGAGACAACATATTGAACCTGACATTTAAAGGTTCAAACCTTCAATGAACTGAGCAGATATTCTAAAGAAAACAGTCATGGAATTTGCTTGTCTTGTATCCTGAATTCCTCCTTGACACTAAGCTGCCTTACTGCAGCATGATGTAGTTTAAATGTGATTTAATATTGCATCCAGAGCAGGTAACACTCTGCTCTAAAGCTCTGGGTTGAGCAAAGCAACAAGAGGCTATTTGGAAATATTTAGCCATGTGCTCCTGAGGAATAAAAGGCTCTGTTCCTCTCTGCCTAATCATGCTGCTGATCACAATGCTATCTTAAGGAAAAAGGAATATTGTACAAGTTGCCATAAAGTTTTATGAGCCAATTATTACAGATATAATTGTCCAAGGTTATAGAGGTCTATAGATGTCTTATTTTCCGTAGGCTGGTGCCCTTTTATGCTCCTCTTTTATAGTTAATGCAATGCTTCATTTAATAATTTAAAAATAATTTATTGGAGTTAAATTGCTTTTTTAGAAGGCATAATCTTATCATTCTCATTTTTATAAGAAACTCATTTTAATTTGTTTGCTGTGCCATTCTCAGATGAATTTAGGAATTTAATGGAGTGAAAATTGAAGGCTGATGGCATCAATGAAATTATTAATTTGGTAACCGAAAGATTTATTTGGTTGATTTAGATGGAATTTTCAAAACCCAATTATCTTTGGACTCTATTAAAGAGTGAAGCCCAGCCAAAATAACAGTTCTCACTCAAAGTTCCCCGGGATGAATTGAAAAGGACATCTTCATTATTGCTATTGATGTTAATGTGGAAATCACTTACTGTTAATAATCCTGAAGGACAGATAAAGGCTTATTTTTACCCTCAAGAAGCTAGGTTCCAAACCCTAAAAATGTTATCTTAGTGAATGAATATTACCTGCAGATAGCAGACTTAGCCATGCAGAATATTTTAACAGTTTACTTTTATCTCTACCAAGTCCCATTAGAATAATTTAGCAGAAGGAAAATATCTTTGTCATGCAAATAAGTTTGATATTTTTAATAAGGGTGGAAATGTAACTATATAAAGAGTCTATCTGCAAACCTAGATTTCAGCATACAAAAGAAATATTTATTTTCTATTATATTCCATCAGCTTTTGCTATTAGGATTTTGAAGAGCCCTTCCACAAAAACCACCCTTTTGCAGTTCATATTTTTAAAACCATTCTTTTCCTAATGTCCTTTGCCAATATAGACATTTATATATTCCACATGGGTTGTTTCCTGAGAGAAGCAAACACCAACATGACAGCACACTCCAGTGAAATGGTCACAGGCTTTTTTTTTTGTTGTTTGAAACTGTCCTGGCTGACAGAGCTGTAATCTAGAGAAGCACATTTCTCTCTAATTCTACAGCTGAGAAATGAAAATGCAGAAGAAACTGCAAATGTGAAGCATTAATTGCCCTAAAGTTGGTGTCATATATTAAAGAGAATCTTAGGGATTTTAGAAGTCAAAAAGGAACATGTTCCCACCCAGACTAAGAATAAACAGTAAGGATCTAATTGTACAACAGCTCGAGATAGTCAAATACTGACACCAAAAACCCGGCCTGGATTGAAGTGATCACTGCCAATTCATAGACAGATTGCATTGTTGTAGCACCTGGAAGATTCAAGAAGGATATTAAATTAATCATTGGCAGCATAAAAAGAAAAATGTCTTTGCTCTCAGTTTTTTTTGACACGAGGAAGAGAGAAAGAGAGAGAGAGGGAGAGAAAAAGAAAGAAAGAAAAAAAGAAAGAGAGAAAGAGAGAAAGAGAGAAAGAGAGAAAGAGAGAAAGAAAAGAAAGAAAAGAAAAAAGAAAGAAAAGAAAGAAAGAAAGAAAAGAAAGGAAGAAAGGAGGAAAGGAAGGAAGGAAGGAAGGAAGGAAGGAAGGGAAGGATGGAAGGAAGGAAGGAAGGAAGGAAGGAAGGAGAAGGAAGGAGAGGAAGGAAGGAAGGAAGGAAGGAAGGAAGGAAGGAAGGAAGGAAGGAAGGAAGGAGAAGGAAGGAAGGAAGGAAGGAGAGGAGAGGGAAGGAGGAAGGAAGGAAGGAAGGAAGGAAGAAGGAAGGAAGGAAGGAAGGAAGGAAGGAGGAGGAGGAAGGAAGGAAGGAAGGAAGGAAGGAAGGAAGGAAGGAAGAAGGAGAAGGAAAGGAAGGAAGGAAGGAAGGAAGGAAGGAAGGAAGGAAGGAAGGAAAGGGAAGAAGGAAGGAAGGAAGGGAAGGAAGGAAGGAAGGGAAGGAAGGAAGGAAGGAAGGAAGGAAGGAAGGAAGGAAGGAAGGAAGGAAGGAAGGAAGGAAGGAAGGAAGGAGGAAGGAAGGAAGGAGAAGGAAGGAAGGAAGGAAGAGGATAGGAAGGGGATAGGAAGGAAAGGAAGGAAGGAAGGAAGGAAAGGAAGGAAGGAAGGGAAGGAAGGAAGGAAGGAAGGAAGGAAGGAAGGAAGGAAGGAAGGAAGGAAGGAAGGAAGGAAGGAAGGAAGGAAGGAAGGAAGGAAAGGAAGGAAGGAAGGAGGAGGAAGGAAGGAAGGAAGGAAGGAAGGAAGGAAGGAAGGAAGGAAGGAAGGAAGGAAGGAAGGAAGGAAGGAAGGAAGGAAGGAAGGAGGAAGGAAGGAAGGAAGGAAGGAAGGAAGGAAGGAAGGAAGGAAGGAAGGAAGGAAGGAAGGAAGGAAAGAAGGAAGGAAAAGAAAGAAAGGAAGGAAAGAAAGGAAAAGGGAAAGAAGAGAAGGAAAGAAAGAAAGAAGGAAGGAAAGAAAGAAGGAAAGAAATGAAGAAGAAGGAAAGAAAGGAAAGAAAGAAGAAAGAAAGAAGGGAGAAAAAAGAAGAGAAGGAAGAAAGAAAGAAAGAAGAAAGAAAGAAAGAAAGAAAGAAAGAAAGAAAGAAAGAAAGAAAGAAAAGAAAGAAAGAAAGAAAAGAAAGAAAGAAAGAAAGAAAGGAAGAATGAAAGAAAGAAAGAAAGAAAGAAAGAAAGAAAGAAAGAAAGAAAGAAAAGAAAGAAAGAAAGAAAAGAAAGAAAGAAAGAAAGAAAGAAAGAAAGAAAGAAAGAAAGAAAGAAAGAAGAAAGGAAGAAGAAAGAAAGATTCATACAATAGTTGGCTTCCCAAAGTGCCAGAGGTTTATTGCTGGAGACTCTGGTGATCCCCCACAGCATAAGCTCTCCCAGACAAGTAATATCAATCATACATGTCAGGTGTGTGGTTCTGTATAATTCAGATTTGGGGTGAAATGAGGAGAGATGTAATAGTTTAAACTAGGCTTGGAAATAGTTAAATAACTCTTGCAGAAGGACATAACTATTAAAAGGACATGGTCAGTGAATCAGGGTCTCTGCACTGGCTTGCTGCAGATGTGGGGGGTGTTGAGGTGTGGCAAACCAGCAGCGAGCAAAGCTCTGCCTGGATTACCCCAGAGCCAGGCCAGAGCCTTCCATCCCAGCCAGCATTTATTTCTTACTGTCACCAGCCAAAAGGGTTATCCCAAGATTCTGCTTCTCTCTCCAGAGCTCCTATTCCCCCAAATATCTTCATTCAGTGAGGACCCATCCCTGCTGTGCTCAGGTTTGTTTTCCCACCTGGGTGTGTCCACAGCCCACCCCACTCCTCACTCCCCCCCGTGTCTGCAGACTTTGCTTCCCCCCTCACACACAGGCAGGGAATTCTCCAGATGTCACCAGTGCACACTGAGATGATGTCCACATTGGCATTCAGCCTCCTCTGTCCACGGCATTGGTAATGCCAACAAGGATGGTTGAAATAAAGATGCTTTAAAGTGGCCTAGGAGAGAGGAATTATACACACACATTCAATTAAGCTTTCAGCATTTGGCTGCTGGATCCCAGCTCAGGGAAGCACTCAGAGTGAAAGCTGCATGTTTTGTTGCAGCTCTCAGCTCTTTCTGAATTTAGAGGTTTGATCTTAAGGCCTGCTGTAGACTCCTCTCCCTTTCTGTGCTATATATAATTTGTGCAGCTGGATACAGGGGAGATCCTCTGGTCAGGAGACAGTCAGAGCACAGCTAGCATGAAGACTGAAACACTTTTTTGTGCTGGCAGACAATATCTCTCAGATCAAAGAGGGCACTATTTCCAGAGTGAGAAGAAGAATAGGTGATGCCTGCAGCACACCTGACCTCTGCACAAGAGCTTGCAGCTCCTTGGAGTTTCACTGCCAAGTATCACAGGGAAAAACATGCACAGGACTTGAGGAGTGAAATTAAAGGAAAAAAAATATCTACAGCATAGTCACATGACTGTTGTGAAAGGAATTCACATAATACTCTCCTCCGAAATATCATGTGAAATTTTGATGGATTCTCTAACTCTTGCAAGATTGTTAAAGCTGTTCAAGAATGAGTAGAAGGGGTACAATTCCCCTTCTTTTCTCCTTCCTGTCACCCTTATTAATTTAAATCAATTTACAGAACTTTTTACACCACAGCTGAAAAGCTGCCTCCATTCTGTCATCAACAAAACATAACTTACAATTATTTTTACTACTTTATACTGTGTACAAGGAAGAAAAATGCCTAGAACTGTATTCCAAACCAAGAATCAAGCTCAATTCATTTAATTATCAACAACAGAAAGTGATTCTTGCTTCTCAAAGAGCTCTGATATAGGCATAATTAGCTCATTTAACCTCAAAGAAATAATTAGCCAACAAGAGAGGACAAGAAAAAGAAGTTAAAATGCCACAGCAGTATATTTTCCCTGTTTTCTAACAAAACTGTTACCACATGGAAAGGAGGGCTGGGTGATACTGACTTGCTGAGGTTTTTTGCAAAATAAGGGATTAAGGTACAAACAAAAGTAGAAAATCTCCTCAGTTCCATCTGAAGAGCAACACATTCATTCAGACATTTTTCAGTTCTGACAGAACTTTCCCCCTGTTTTGGGACTGATTCACATTTGTAGATCTGACCCACCATTAACTGCCCAAACCCTGTAATGGGAATGAAGTCAGTGGCTGGTTATTTTTGGCTGTAATGAACATTCTAAAAGATTTTATTGTCAATTCTTGATGAGTTGTCACCAACACCAGGTTTAGAAGGGTTTCAGAGTGGGCTTTAGGTGTTAAGCTTATTCCTGGCAGAGCTGGGAGCTCACAAGGTACAGACGGGGCTTATCTGAGGAACCACTAAAAGAGCTGAAGCCTCAGCAGCAAGTTCAGACAAGTAAGATGCTTTGTAGTCATGATACAAACAAGTTAATAATTAAAGTGCTGACAAACCTTAGCTGCAGTATCATGAACTTGGCTGTTGTAAAAACACCGGGATTAAGTGGACGTGTGTGGCTACTAAAATCTTCAAAGAGACAAATGTCTATAAATGTATAATTATGGCTTTCTCAAGGATTTTAATCTATGTTTGTATTTTACTCAAGTATTTAAAGGACCATTGGCAGAATATTGTCAATGTTTCAGCTACAAAATCTTTCAAACAGCCTGAGGCTTTTTGTGTAGCACATACTAGTTCCACTATTCAGTGAATATAATTTTAACATGATGCAAACAATGTCACAAATCAAAATATTGAAGAGAGAGGGAAAACAGTCTTGAACAGAGCTGCCATCCTGTGGAGGTGGTACAAGACCCCTGGTACTTGTGGGAGTTGGCTCACTCTGAAGAATTGTTAATTTGCATTTCTACACGGGACAGGTGAAAAGGCAAAGTGTAAGACCTTGGTTGAGTTTTTTCAAAGCTAAAGCCATTAGCATTTGGCATCACCCTTGCAAAACATAATTGGTGTTGAGTGCACTTGTTTGCCCATGCATTCACAAATGCAAATTGACTGAGTGTGCCATCCCCACCAGCAGCACAGGTGTGAAGGAAAGCCTGCAAGTGTGAAATGGATGCTGAAAGCAGCTGCAAGGCTTCGTGGGTGCAATTAAAGGGAGACAGATAATGTATGTCACAGTACAGCAACTTTTGTTCCACTATATGTACAATCAGGCTCACATGAGGCTGTTTGCCTGTTGGGGACCAGATTTTTCATGCTTTTAGGAATTTGGCACACTGGGATTGTTGGTGAGTTTTAGAGAAGCACTCAAGTGTTTTTAATGTCTGACACACCATCCAGCTTTGGGTACCTAAATACCTTGGCAGCTTTGAGCCTCAGACAGCTCAAATAAAGGAACTTCTGCCCTTGTCTTAATGCCTTTCTCTGTTTTGTTTTTTTGTTTTTTTTTTTTTTTTTAAGGTCGGACTGTCAGCTGTAACATTTTCATTAGCTAGGCAACAAATAGGCTGTTCTAACAAAAGAATGGGCTAATGCTGCTTCTTCTTGAGAAGGTATTTCACAAGTGGCCAAGTGCTGGTGGCTTTTTTGTTGCTGCTGGCTGCTCTTCAGACCGTGCTTGAGAAATGGCAAGGTGTAAGCATCATGTTTGTTCTGATCTTCTGTAGGAAAGAGGGGGAAGAGGGAGAGGTTGAAGGCAAGAACAGGCTATGAAATGGCTCAGTAAAGTGTCAGGAAAGGCATCTCTGATGAAACAGCACATGGCTCAAGGGAGTGTGCTGCAAAGTGGTGTTAACATTAGCATTTCAGTGCTTGTAAATTATACATTGAAACACAAGGCTCAACTACAGGAGATTTTCAAAGAACCATAAGGCAGCAGAATATTCTCTGTGGTGTTTTATGTGATTGGCCAAAGAGAATCCAGTGGTCAAAACCTATTTCTGTACCATTATTACCCTGTTAGAGACGTACATATCTCACAAAATTGTTGCTGCTATGTGAATAAACAGATACCACCAGTGGATGGGTACACAGTGACTGGTTTTGGAAAGGAAGGTCTTTTTACCATTCTCTATAAAGATAAGACCTGATGGTGGGTACTGAGCTGTACCCCATACTGTTACTGTATAAATTATAGCAGCTTAAGAACAGGTGAATTAGTAAAATTCTGAAGACAAAATCTGAGACATGAATCAAGATTTGGAGACCTTGCAGATACCTGTATGTGGTAGTTTTGGAAGTGAAAGGGACAAAAGAAGAGTCCATTTAGTTGTGTCAGTATAAAAACAGCACAGAAAGTTGTCATGACAAATCCACAGTCATCTTACTAGCTCCAAAAATATATGGCTGCATGCAATGAAATAGCTGGGTAGGAAAGAACATTCCTAAGATGTTGCATATTTCTAAACACAGACTTGTCATGAATTAAGACTAAAGCTAAGCATTTGGTAACCTTGAATCAAATATTTATTACCACTTTACTGCCTCTATATCCCCTTTTCCAGTTGCTCAGAGGAATTACATCAGTACTACCACAGCTACTAGAACTGATACTTACTGGGAAATTGTGTTTCTGGGAAAGGTATTGCAGCCCCATAAATCAGCATTTCAATTGCTGTAACTTACATGCTCCTTATATCAGGAAATCTTCAGGAGTGAACCCTGGGAGCAGAATGTGAATGGCAGCACAAATAACAGTTATTGTCCCTCTTTGTCTTTCCTGCTATTTCAGTTTTGTATTGTTGGAAGAGGAGGAGAATCAGTGCATTGAGTTACATTTGTCTCCTTGCAGTTTCTGTGCATTTGGATCCTGGTCTGCTTCAGAGATAGGATATTGAAATTGGGTGGATCCATCATGGCAATTCCTCTGGTCCAAAAGTTCAGGATGCTGCAAGCACCATTTGGGGTTTTCCATGTCCCTTTTGCACATGGCTGAACAGATTGAGTGGCTGATGCCACAGGAACCTTCCAGGGTTTCTCCTCCAACATACAAATGAGCAAAGCCCCTTGGAACTCAGGATGCCCACATAAAATCCATATTGGCCATGTCCTTGAAGAGAGGAGCCAGTGTTCCCTCCAAATCTGAACAATGTATTAAATAATGACCTTAAAAGATTTCTTCTTATTCCCATAGTTTCAAGCATCAAAAGCATAACAATATTTCAGTTCTTTCTTTTGTTATGTTTCTCTTCTTGTCTCAGAAGGTAATTTTTAGTTCAGGCAAGGCCAGAGACAAAGCAAAATAGATGAACTGGAACATATGAGTACCAGGATTTCCTTGGCAATGATAATCCTGTCACAGCTGTCAAAATTTACTTCTTTATCCATATGACATTTTAACAGGCTGGAAACGCCACGTTAGAATAAGCAGCTATAAAGGACTTGGTCCAAAATTACTATCAACTGCAGACTCTTCCAGGCAATATATGGTTTATAAATTTCACAGAAATTGCTTAACCAATACTGCATTTGATTTTGATGCTCAAAAGCTTAGCCATAACTCTTCTCTTTTATTATGGCAAAAGTAAAACATGTAGTTAAAAATGTTAATTTTGTTTCCACAGGGATCCAGAGGAAAAGATAAATGTAAAATTATTATGCTAAAAAATAAACAGTACAGGGAATGTAACTCCTTAGGCTTGGTGAATCCTTTTGGGTTTTATCAGTTTGTTGTTGAGAAAGAAATCAAAACCAAATTATAATATTTGGTCCAGCTTCCCTTAGTTCAAAGGGAGGTGAATTCTGGAATGTTCATATATGTGGGTGAGATTGCCAGTGCCTGTAAGAGCTCAGCCCTTGGCAAGGCAGCTTTGCAGTGCTGCACTGGTGCTGCCATATTGCAGCAATATTGCACTCCTGGCCCTAAGTATTAACATTGCAAGCAGGGTAAAACCTCTCTGTTAGTGGTGCTGCAAATGGAGATAAGAGAGACAGGAAAGGACAGAGGCAGTCACCTCCCCAGCTTCTGTATCACTTTGTAAAATACATTTTCTTTCCTGAGGTTTCTAAGATATGCTAATTTAATAACCTAGATTGGATGGGACTTCCTAGGTAATTCCATTCCCTGACAGCTTTGTGAAATTAGTACTTGTATTCTCTGTTCTGTACAAAGTTGTGGATAACATTCAGGTGTGGGTGTCCCCTGTGATCTGGTTTATACCTGAAGAGGGTTTTAAATATATAGCAACTGAGCAGCTTTCTGACAGGTACAGGGGAATCCAATTACTGTCTCTTCACCATCACTGCCCACTTTCCTTCTTGGCTGCCCTTTGAATGATGTGTTGTTGCCTGTCTTCCCGAGCAAGGTCTTTATTCAGGATTTTTTTCAGAGCCTTATTAATGTGGGGATTAAATACAACACAAAGTTGTAACGTTTTCACCAGAGGAACTTCTTCAGGCTGTGAATGGCTGTGCTGCCCTGGAGGTAAACAAAAAGTCCTGCTCATGTACTTGTCACTTCCATCATGCTTTATCCGAAAAGTTTCACTGGGGTCAGTGCCAAGCTACCAGAAGGACTTTATATATTTAGATATCTTTGTCATTTCCTCACATTAAACTCTGTTCACCTTAAAAAGACGCCTCTCTCACACATATTGAAACAAAACAATTTGTGAGTCTGTAGGTCAAACCACAGGTAAAAAAAAAATAAATAAATGTATTTAACATCACCATAGAGGAGGAATTTAAACTGGATAGAGCAGATTTTTCACCTTCTAATTCTTGCATCAGCTATGCAATTGCTTTATTCTGTAACTGTAAATAAGGCTCAGTTAAACCTCAGTGTCTCAGGTGAGCTCTGTCCTTTCCTTGTGTTTTAATGACAATTTCAATGCAGCAAAATAGTTTTAAAACCTTCCACCAAATAAGAATTATATATTATATTATATATATGTATTATATATAATATAATATAATATAATATAATATAATATAATATAATATAATATAATATAATATAATATATATATTCTTAAATATATATTTAAAACCTTCCACCAAATAAGAATATAGCTGTCAGAACATAAGGACAGAATATACCTATATCTATGTCTATGCCAGTCTTTCCACTTGTTCCTAGACTGCTCAACACTAGAAATATGCAAGGCTGAAGAGACTTGCAGCTCCTGCTTTTGTCCCCTGTGGTCTCTGAAGCCAGGGATAAGTGAGCCATGACAATGATGCAGTGGTTGGAGTAATTGCTATTCAGGTGTCCAAAATATCACAATAATCCTGCAGGGCTTTAATACAAATCTGTGGGTGTTTTCTTTAATGCCTGTTCTATATGGTATTGTAATTATTTCCAAAGAGTTTGTTGTACCTTTTCCTCAAAGATGCAGGAGAGGTGTTAGGCAAGACTAATCTGGCATTAATATATTCCAGTGCACACTTTAAAAAAATCCCCCTCTGTCTAGGTCATCTCTCTCGTTTTACTTGCCCAGGGCTAATGCAGGGCTGTGCTAATTATACCAGAGGATTCAGTCTTTAAAAGTGTCTGCTTGATGCTATATTTTCCAATATTGATTTTAAAATTATGCTGGCTCATGATGTTAATGTTCATTTGTACTCTACAGATCATTTATATATAGAAGACATAATGAAAAAAAAAGTGGAAAAATTTGTTTGAAATTGAAAGATGACCAAACAAGATAAATTAGTGTTAGTATTAAAAATTAACTTCCTTTAAAGTATAAAACACCATGACCCAGTGAATAAAGTGAGCATTATTTTGTTCTTAAAATGTCACCAGAACTTCAGCTCTTGTCCTGCAATAAGAAAGAGGAGATGTTATGAGACATCTGTGTCTTGACAGAAAGTTTTGTCTCAGAAGAGAGAAACTGCAGCAGCAGTGGGAGGGAAGCAGGGGCAGTGCAGAGTTTCCAGGGAAGCTCCTCGCCCACCTGAATGCAGCAAACATAGGGATTCTGGAAACCAGCCCCAAATTGCTTGAGTGTGTGGCATCTAATAAAGTGCTCCTGACATTTCTTTCTTACTCTGATGGGAAAATGCATTTGTAACAGACTCAGAAGTCTTTCATTTAACATGTCAGTGTACATTTAGTTACCCTGACCGACACTCCTGCAGTCTGAGCACCAGCAAAATGACCTTGAAATGCAGCAGGATTTCATCCTGGGTTAGTACTGCATGAACCAGGTCTTGATTTGGGGGCAGGTACAACCGCAAAGTAACACAGGAATAAAACTCTCAGTCTGTCTATGGAAATCTCATTCCCTTCCATGATCTCTGTGTCAGTGGGACTGATTGTGAAGCTGAAAGCTTGCTCATTGTCTGCAGGAGAATTAGTGCTCCACTTACTCATCTTTATGGCTTCATATAAAATAACATGGTGGATTTTTTATGAGAATGATGTAACATTAGGGAAGAGAAGCAAATGCATTTGTACTCTGCTTATTGTGTGTGTGTGTGTGTGTGAATTCAGAAGCCCTGTAGAACGTTGGTAGTTTATACAGGAGGTGTCTACTGAGCACAAGTAGCTTAATCCTGGTTTCCAGGATAGCCACAGACTATCCATGCCCCTCTGCTCCTGTCATGTTATTGCAAGAGGTGGGTGGTCTACCATTTAGGAGAATTATTTCTATTTTCACAGTCATAATGTGATTATATCTTCTCTCTTTAGAATATACTTAAATAAAAAAGGAGATGCAGGGAGAGATGGCATAGAGGCATAGAGAGACACAGGGAAAAAATAATCTTCCTGGGATTCTCCTGATGCCATTATAAAAAGCCTAATTGCCTCTGGGCAGAGTCAAAAGGTCCAGAGTTGCTAGACAGTGTATAAATTCTCCCTAAAGAGTTATGATTATTCTCAGCAAATACAGAGCTCAAATGGCTGTTAGATCATCCATGATGACAGCAATCACTAACGGTAGAGATTCCTTAATGACTAGAATCCCAAATTACTGCATTTTTTACATGCTATTCTGAATATTTCTCAATGCTATTTGTAACATAATTAACTGAGTTCTTCATAAGCATGGAAAGCCAGAAGTAGTGTGATGTAGGAATAAGAATTTAATATAATTAGCACCAAAATTTTATGTATGTGCTTCCTTGGCCATGTGAATTGAAATTATTTTACATATCTTGGTGTCTGCACCACATCACATTAAGGACTTGCTCTTGAACCATCCTTTTGAGACTTTTCTGTGGAGATCCCTTCTGCTTTCCCTTTGGAACACTCAGCCTGTGTATGCCTCTAACACAAGGGGTTTATTTTACCAGGACCTCAGTAAACTTTGTTAGTCCATGTCTGAATGAAATGCAGATATCATCTATCTGCTGCTGTGAGGTGCTCTGGGATGCAGAGGTGTTATTGCTGCTGCTTCACCTTCCCTTCTAAATCAAGGAGGATTTTGGTGGTGCTGCTCTGAGCTAGGGTTCATATTTGAACTGATTGTGTATTTAGGGATGTGCTGGATAGAACATGTTATATTCATTTGTTCTTCCTTTGTGTTCTGCTCCTCAGTGACTGGGATGGGACAAGTGGGCCCTCTGGAAGAACAAGGAGATGTTTTGTTTGCTGTTGGCAGCTGAGTATCCAAAGCAGAGAGAATTCCAGAGACTCCAATGGGAGGAAGGCAGGAGGAGATATGGGGAGGGTCACAAGAGCTTCTAGATCAAGCAGAGAGACTGAGAAGAGCAGACAGGTCACAGAAAGGAAAGAGAGAAACTTACAGAGGGTTAAAGGGGATGGGTTGGAGTTCCCACAATTCATAAGCCACTGGTTAATCTGAAAATCAGGAGGCAAGGATGAACCTGTAGGGACAGAATTAACTAAGGAAGAGTTACTTACAAACATTTATTTCTGCTTTTTCTTCTTAATATCTGTATCTTAATAAATTCTGAGCCTTTCTTTGACTGTAAAGCTTCTCTGTGCTCTTTGGCAGGGTCATACAGGGGAGGTCCTACACAGGTATTTCTCCAGGTGAGCCATTTTGAGTCTCAAGACAGCAGCTTTTTGCTTCTGTGTACTTAATTAAACACTTCAGATGAACAAAGAACTCCAGAATGTTTATTTGTTTTATAAAAAAGGCTTGAGTTGAAACTGTGACGGTTTTGTGTCTCTCAGACCTGTTTGTACTGGATATGTTCTTTCACAGTGCAAATCTGCTCCATTTCCTGTCACTGTGTCCCACCAGGCTGGGACCTGGGGAAGTGCATGGCTTTCCAGGGAGAGCTGAAGCACATCCACGGGGAAACTGCTCAGTAAAACTTGGTCAGTGGGCAGAGTAATGGGTTCTGTGAAGGGTCAGCCCCTGGAAGTTTGTCAGTGATGGAACATGTGGCAGCCACCACAGACATTTATAATTGGTGTTGAACAAGTCTGGTACACTGGTTCCCATGATTTATCCCTGTCTGTTGGGCTGGAAGATGAGGTCCAATTAAGGAAGCTCTAAGTCACCATTAAAATAATATAAAGAACTAGATAGTAGTGGATGAGAGCTACACATTTTAAATAACTTGCTATTGATTTTGCAAAAATTGATGCCATCAATATGGTGGGAGTAAGTCAGCACCATTATAAATTCAGCAAATATTCCTGAGGTAAACAAGGCCACAGAGGACAGAGAGAAATCAGTATATCTGTTTGCAGTGGGAGGAATAATTTTAATAACAACCAAGTTTCAAGGAGGACACAGATGATTTTTGGAGACACCATGCTGAAGGGTGTAATTGGCTTTAAAATAAGTTTTCTGCTCCTTAAGACCAATTACTGCCAGTTTTGTTATTTGTCTAAAATTGCTTGGAAAAGAGCATAAACTGTTTCATATTGAAAATGATAACTCTGGAGCCTTGCAGCTGGCTAACCACATTTCCAATACATGCAATTCATAATCTGAATATTCAAGTGCTTTCTATATTTCTGTATTGATCAAAATTTCTTTGTAAGTTATGTACAGGCTAAAAACTCAGCTATTTTACTTTATACTTTTATAAATTGCTGACAATAAAGGGACAGCTACTTGGGAGATGTGTAGATATAGACTGGGAAATAAATATCATACTTTCATGGTAGAATGCCATGTCCTAGTGGAGGGTGTTATTTATAATTATATAAATAAATAATTATATAAAAGTGAGTCTCACAAAGCAAGTTTGTGTCATTGAAGTAGGATTCTAAACCTCCCCTAGTGGTTAATCATTTCTAATTTGGAATTCTGCAGTTGCTCATGGTGCTTTTAGGGTGGAAGTATCCCTGCAGGGCCCATTGCACTGAAGAACTGGGATCTGGTTGATGGCTAAGCAAAAAAAGTTGTTTGGTTTTTACTGTGTGATGAGCTGGATTCCAGGAAAGGAATGCTCCCAAATGGAAGGGTCCAGGGTGAATTACCAGGGTGAGTCTAGCAGTGATTGAATTGAACCTGCCTTTGCCCAGCCATGTGTAAGTACAAAAGGGCAAAAGGATTTCAAGGCAAACTCAAGCAACAATTTTACTGTGGCAAGCCACAGAAACAGGACAGATAGACAAAATAAAGAATGAGCTTTCACATTTCCCAAGCTTTCCTATATGCTTTTGTTAAACTCACTAATTTAGGCCAACTCCTTGCCCCTCCATGCAGATAAAAAAGCTGGGACAAGGCGGAGTGAGGGAGAGACCCGACCCACTCCAAATGTCCCAGGGTGTCAGAAGTGTCCCCTTGTGCTGGAAACAGGGGGATGGTGCTGGGCTGCAAAGATTCTGTGAGTACTGGCTAAAGGAATTTGTGTTTCTTACTTCAGTCTCATTTTGGAACCAGAAATAAAGTCTCAAATGCATTTCAAGGAAGGTGATGGACAATTATCTTTTTAACTTACCTAGGGAATACCAAAGACTGATTTGTGACTGCTCATGACTGTAGGAGTGATATATCTTTCCATAACATAATTTTCACCATGAAGATGTCCTATATCACATTAATTGCCAATCACAGTGAAATGAGAGACAGTAAATTATTTGCATAGTCTGCTGAAATGGTAAATTGCAAGGACCAAGGGCCCCTTACAGAAATGTTTAAATCACAGAATCATACATTCACAGAGTGGTTTGAGTTGGATGGGACCCTAAAAATCACATTTCTGCTCCAGCCATGGCAGGGACACCTCCCACTGTCCCAGGCTGCTCCCAGCCCCAGTGTCCAGCCTGGCCTTGGGCACTGCCAGGGATCCAGGGGCAGCCCCAGCTGCTCTGGGCACCCTGTGCCAGGGCCTGCCCACCCTGCCAGGGAACAATTCCTAATTCCCAAGATCCCATCCAGCCCTGCCCTCTGGCACTGGGAGCCATTCCCTGGGTCCTGGCACTACGTCCCCTTGTAAAAAGTCCCTCTCCAGCTTTCATATTTAAATCTTCACTAAGATTCCTAACTTAACCTGAACTTAAACTAGTTCCATGAGGAGTCTGCATATTTTCTCTGATTATGATAGAATTATTACATTATATGTCAGCATGTAAAAGATTATTTTTCTTCTAACATATATTTTTGCCACCCAAAGAGCACTGACTTGGCTTTTTTTACAGCACAAAATCTATATGCTTGTTTATGAGCAGTGGATACAATAATAAGCTTCACTTCTGACTCTAAAGACCTGCAGATCTAAAATTCTTTTCTATATAACAGCTATCCACAGTGGTAGACACTAAGAAGAATAAGGTCATACTTAGCTAAGGTTTATGAGTGCAATTTCCTATCTAAATGAGAAAGCATTTCCATCTGAAGGCAAGGGGGTATTGTTATGGACTCTCTTACTGTTTTTCCTACTTGCTATTATAGGCACTCTTCAGCTAATGCTTCCAGTGCATTCACTTACAAATGCAGTTCAGGTCTGCAAAACATCAAAGCCATAATGACACAATCTTTTTGAAGTCTTTTATCAAACTGCTGAGGTTGACCCATTTAATTGTGCAGCCTAAGATGATCCGGATTGCCTGGAAGAACACATCCATGCTCTTAGGGGTTTGATTTGTGCCCTGGAACAGTTTACACAAGGTCAATGCCTTAGCAGGAGTAAAGTATTGCTCAGTTGAATTAGAGACAGTGGTCATAGTTCCAGGAGCTCAGCATCTGTTAACCCTCCAGAGAAGGCAAACAGATTAATTGCACATAGTTTTCCTTGCTGATGTATTTTGGAGTGTCCAGGACTTTGCCAAAGGGCTCCAGTACAACTCACAAGTGGTATTTGTGCCCATGGTGAGTGCTCATAGAGCTGGTACTAGAAAGCAGCTTCCTGTGATGGCCTCTGGCCATCACTATTGTTCATAATTTTACAACATGTAAGTTTAATATGACTTTTTTTGGAAGCAGTTTGTTTATTTTCATGCAACAGTTTTCAGTGTGATCAAAGCATGAAGAGGATTTGTATCTGAAGCCCGTGCAGCATCCCAAAGGGCTGTAGCCACAATCAAGTCTTAGGGTCTACAGTTTGTCACTTCAAATCAAACTGAACTTGGATGTCTGCCGGAGCTTTGATCTCAGTCAAATCGTGGTTCTCTGCAATCCTTCGGGGATATTTCACAAAGATTAAGCATATCCAAATTCACAAAATTAGAGCAGATTTTATCAGAATTAACAAACCCAGTGCAGAGTTCTCCGAATGGAACTGAAAGCATGAGAATCGTCTACTTGAGCTGCTGACAGGAAGGAAATTGATCTCAGTCTATCTTTACAGTCGAGAGCAGAGTCAAATGCCTGATAGATTGGGTACATTGGCAACATACATCATTGCTCAACTGATTTTTTGTCTTTTTAATGAATATAATGTTCAAGGAAAGTGCAGGGATTTATAGCCCTTATTCATCATCTCGAATTTTAGCCAGGTTCAGCACAGAACAGAGGCTACTCACAGCCATCTGATGGCTATTGAAGTGAACTGAATCACTGGTCATAGAATACCCACAGCCCCAAAATCTCATTAGAAGAATTTGGACAGACACACACAGAGCGATACAGAGGAGTCCAGAGATGACAAAGATGTTTTTTTGATTTGTCAGATGTAATTGTCTGCAGTGAATTTGTATGCATTTTTCAAAAGACTTGCAACAGTTTAGCAAACTTGGAAAAGAACAATAAAAGCCAGATGTGGATAAAGGTTGGCTTAGAGGAACAGAACAATTCTTTACACTTTTGGCTATTGTGGCAAGAAAGAAAGAGAAACTTTCCCCACAATAAAGCAGAAAATAACTTGGAGTGATGGTCTGACTTCATAATGGCAAAGTTATGAATTCAGTCTTGGAAATACTTTGTTTGATGTGTAACTTTGCAAATCAAAATAGTCCACTGGGCTTCTAGGGATCACTTTTGCCAGTGAAGTTTAATACATGTAAGATTAAATGCATGTATTAAGCATTTTTCTTCTGTTACTTTTTTTCTTTCTATTCCCCAGATAGTTTACCTGCATGTATGTGTATTTGTGTGTTTTTAACTGGAATTAATTCACCACAGACTCTCAGTATTTTATTTCAGAGCATATTCTCACATATGTGTTTTAAGGTGATGGTTACAATATACTGCCTCTATGTATTGGCCCAACCAGTGTTTGCCAAAGGGTTTTCTCTTATAAACAAAGGGAAATCACAGGAAAAGAGTTCCTTGACTTCCAGGAACAGAAGATGAATGCAGAGGACCCAAATGAGGTTTATATTGATCCGGCAGAACATGAAATCAAAGGTAAGGACAGAAAATGAAGTGAGGAGGGTACTTGTTCTGAACTTTGTAGGCTGTGATTAAATTGTTATTGAGCACTGGAGCAGGCTGCCCAGAGAGGCAGTGGGATCTCCATCCTTGGAGGTGCCCAGACTGTGGCTGGACACTGCCCTGAACAGCAGGGCTCAGATGGTGCTGCTCTGAGCAAGGAGGGCTGAGCTGTGAAGTCACTGGAAGTCCCTGCCAGCCTCCACTCCTTTAGGATTTTATGGAATGCAGTATCTGTGTCTGAACTAAGATTTCCAGGGATCCAACATTAGCCTTGCTGGCACTTTAGAAGAGCCATCAGTTGCCATTTCTGCCACACAGCTTTAGAAGGTCCCATGTTCCACTTAACTGTGACCAGTGTGAATCTGTAGTTTATACAAAAATCTTTCCTAGAGCTCAGGTTTTTCACTGTGAGGATCAGTTTTAATGGGTGATGTACTCAGGCACTGACCAGCACCTCTCAGTGTTGTATCCTAGAGCTGAAAACATTGGGTCCTACCAGGGACTGCTGGCAGGACAAGCAGGACTCTTGCAGCAGCAGAGAACTTTCAGTTGGCTGCACATACCTGTGGGTATATTTAGATAACACATGTTCAAAGGTGTGTGCAGTCTGCCCTCCTGTCCCACACCCCTCTGAGGAGCATTTCCAGTGTGGAAATGGAACAAGCAGCACACCCCAGCTGTGCCCCTCTCAGAGGATGCTCCCAGCCCTCTCCAGGACACAGGAGCATGGCAGGACCCCCAGCCCAGTCTGACCTGCCAGTGTGTGCCCTGATGCCACAGCATCTCCTCAGACTGCCAGCTGCCTGTCTCAGTGGGTGATTTATCACCACAGCCACACTCTTCAGTCAAGAGAACCCCTGACAGAAGGAGTTACTCTCCAGAGAGGGGACAGTTTACTTTTTCCTGCTGCTCTCCTGGGGCTGCATCCCTCCTGGGGCATTCCCAGCTTGCAGGCAGAGTGGAGTTTATAACAGTAAGGAAAATGCTTGCTTTGCAATAGTTCATTTTAGTCTCCTGTTCTTCCCAGTGATCTTCCTATAATGATCTAAATAGTGAAGAGTGTGTTGCTGCTGCTTGGAACAGAGGGAAGATCAAAGGTCTGTGTATCTACAGTTTTTGTCTAGTTAGTGAGGTGAATAGGTAGCAAGGCAAGGACAGCAACTGCCAAGAAGAGAGAGAAGCACTGCAACTAAAACAAAATCAGTAACAAATTCACAAAAGTCTGAATTTACTGTTTCAGTCCTTTGTTGTTTAAAGGAAAAACAAAACTGACAAAAGTCAAGACTCCTCCGAGATTTTTAGGAAACCAGTGGGGAAAAAAATGCAGCATGATTTTAGAGGTGTCCCTGCACATTTTAAAAGCAGATGCACTTGGTGATCTAGTAAGATGCTAATTCCTGCTTTTTGTCACTTCTTTCAGACCCTCAAGGCATGTGTCTCTCTCCTCTCCCTATTTATAAGCAAGCAATTTAACTTCAGGTGAATTGTGAATGATTTGAAGGACAGGGACTAATACAGCCAGGGACTAATAATCCCTTAATTCTGCCCTTTTTTGGTGTAGGGCATAGCCTGATGCTCTGTTTATTTCCACTGCCAAAATTGTGAGGCTGCAGCATTCTGACCTCGTGCATTGTCTCTGCCAGGGACCTCATTTTGATTGTTGCCTTGATGTTTCAGACAATCTGAGATTTCTGTTTGAAGCAGAGAGAGTTTTGAGGGTTTTGCTAAGAAAGTACACTTTTCATCAGGATCCAAAGGACAGAGAGTGTTTGGTTTTTTTTTTTTTTTTTTTACTTATTCCTTCTTTCAGATCCCATGAATGAGCAGAAATTATTTTCTTGTGCAACTGTTGATTCCAAAGAGAGAAACCTTTTGCAGTTTTCTGCTTTGACAGCTGGCTTCTGAGCACCCTCACTCATGCCATGGAAAAAAGTTCATATTGATATTGCACTTGATGGCTGTGGCTTGTGAGATCTCCTATCCAGCTGGATCCATCACACAGGGTTGTATCCCTGCTCAAGCCCTGTCAGCTCAGAGGAACATCAGACATTCTCTCCTTTCCTGTTTCTACAGCAGATCTCCATGATGCTTTCTACTTTATTACTTTGGAGAGCCAAAATCCAGTTACTCTTTGGTTGCTTGGTGAATGATTTTATCCAAGATACCATTAATAATAGCTAAAGTCAAACTGAATTGAGTGTATTCCCTGCTGAATGTCTGTTAAAGACAGGAGGTTAAAGCGAGGTGCAGAGGACATTTTCATTTTGTAAGTGAGAGAATTAAGCAGGTTATCTGCAGACCCTCTTCCTTTCTTTTTCTATATCTTTAGACTTTAAAGTGCATAAGCCAAGCTTGTTTCACAGATGGGCAGTGTAGGAGGTCAGAGATGGCTTTTAGCTAAAAGCATGATGTATTTTTGTGAAGACTTTTAGGAAGAGTTTTTGCTTATTTCTTTCCAACCATAGGAGACTGAGCTGACTAGGCAGCTCAGAAAATCATTCTGAAAGAATAAAGTTTTGTGTTCTGTTCCCAGATGGTTGCAAGTGTCCCACGTGGCAAACATTCAGGATGTTTCTTTTTGCTGATAAATTTGTATTTTTGTTCTGATTTTTACAAGCTAGCACAGTAGCCACTCATCAGTGAGGATTTTGTAACATCCAAATAAAGCACAGATGTGTTTTAATCCCATTTGTAAGGAGAGGGACTGAAAGGTTTAATCAACAGGCAGAAGATCACAAGGGAAATCAGAACTAAAGCCTGAAAGGTAATGTAGACTTCAGTCTAAAGACTCCAAGCACAAGATCACTTCAGTCTCTCCTCTGTAATTATGAGGTGGAAAATCCCAGAACGATGCCAAATCCTATCTGAAGTATTTTAAAAAGTAAAGCACATTCTGAATAACACTTTGCATATCCCTAGATCTCTACAACAAATTGTTGAGGCGAAATTCCCTGAAATATTTGTGTGGAATTCCAGGCTCTGGCAGAAGCCAGTAAAAATATTCACGCTGTCCCTAAGAGAGGGAAGTCAATGTATCTTTATAGATAAAACAAATGAGGAAGGTTTTCATCCTCTTCACCTGTGTAAGTCTGGCTGCAATGTGCTTCACAAGGGAGGGAATACAGCTGGTGGCTCCAGACAGGAGGAGACATTTATTTCAAGTCACAAGAGCCAAGAAACTGTAAGTCCAAAGCCCAGTGGGATATTCTTTCATCCTAACTACTTGTGCAGTGCCTGTCTTCAGCTACCAGTGACCTTGGGTCTCTCAGTGGGGCCTTTCTGGCTGGCAGCAGCAAGAGACAGAGTTTATAGAACAAAATGTACCAAAAAAACCAAAAAAAACCAAACCAAACCAAACCAAACCAAACCAAACCAAACAAAAAAAAAAAAAAAAAAACAAAAACAACAACAACAAAAAAAAAAAAAAACAAACACCAACCCAGAACAAAACAATAAAAAAACCCCAAACAATAAAAAACAAAGAGAGTAAGAAGAAATCTATTGCTTCCTTTAAAACTCAAGACCTTAAAATTTCTGAAAAACATGTCACATTTGAAAAATTGTATTAAGGAATGAGATTGTTTAGCAGATTAAGGGACACAAAATGATGAACTAGTGATACATTTCAACAGCAACAAATTTTAGGGTGAGAAAAGACAAAAAACAAATTTAGGTGCTGATGACATTAACACTTAAGCTGAACACCATGCTCCACGTGTCATGTAATTGCTCTGCCACATTTTAGCCCTGGCATTTAAAAAATTAAAGTTTTGCTTTAACTAAGATTTTGAATCTAAGGAGAAACTACAGAAGAGACATGCAAATATTTAAATTCACTGCGAGTACTGTTGGCTGCATGCTGGATTTTGAGGATTTTCTGGTTTATATAAGCTAGCAAAAATTCTATCAAAAACTTTTCCCTTCCTAGAAAAAAAAAAAAAAAAAAAGGCAGATTGTTTCCTAGCAGAGCATAAAAGAGGGATTGCTGTGTTTTCTATTAGAGCCACCAAGGCAGGTTGCACAGAGGACAGTAAATTTTGTTCATGCTGTGCAGACATTTTGAACCAGATGACAAGTCCAACAGCTTGGATTCTCTGGAAGGTGAGATTTCAGGTGGCTCCAAACAAAAATGAAAAAGCAAGATTGAGGGACACCAAAGTGAAAGCCACTTGGATGAGTGACAAACACAAATCAATCAGGTTTATAATGGCCTGTTTCTCCTGTGGAATCCTGGGGCCAGGAAGGCAGGGTGCATGACAGGTATATCCAAAAGTGTCAACAAATCTACTGCCTTCAGCTCTTGTGTGTGTTCCCACCCAAGAGAAGCAGTGCCAGCACAGGAATAGCCTGTCTGCATCATTGGTGGCATATTCTGGGAAGCAAAGGCACTGCCCTGGCCCATCTCACTTCATTTTCATCTCATCGTGCCATATGGTGGTGGCATTTTAATTCTGTATTTAAATGCAACGTTTGGTGTCTCTGCCCCCATCATCCAGACCCCCTTGTGAGATTTATGGTTGGTGAGGAGGAGGTTGGACTTAGGAAAGAAGGTGGGGGTGATCAGCAGCGGCCTCAGTGGTGCAGTGGATGAGGTGCCTTGGCAGTTTGATGGGATGAGGAACAGCAAAAGGAAGGCTCAGGTGGAGAGAGGCAAAGAAAGCAGCAAGAGGTAGAATTTTTCTAAAGAAACAGGTGGAGATAAGCAGAGTGGGGAAGGTGGAAGGCTGGGCTCCTGGAACATCAGAAGTGACTGAAGAAGGGGCAGTGGGAGGACTCCTTTTTTGCCAAGAGCCTGCAGTGCAGAGGCTGTCAGGGGAAAAAACAGGACAGAAAATGCAGCCAGGCATCGCCTGAAGGTCAGCTCAGCCTTGGGCACTGCTCTGTGGAATTTAACAAAACTTCCCTTTAAAGGAGGAGGGGGAGGAAAAGTGTCATTAAAGGGGCTCCTCAAAGTTGGGTAACTTTGAAAAGCCATCCATGGATTTATTTGTAAAGAGAGATGTTATAGCAAGGAGTGGGGATATTCTGCTGGCACCTGATACAGGAGCAGCAATCAGTGCCTGTCCTGTTCCTGCTTTGTGCAAGAGCACCAGGAGCCAGGGAAGAAAAGGAGTCAGAGCTCAGGGGCTCATTCAGGGAGCAGTTTCCTCACCTCTCTTCACAGATCTCTGCTCAGTGACTGAATTACACTAGTGGGCTGTTCTTTAAACGTATTCTTTTTAGCCTTCAACCTCTTTTTCATTACATAGCCATATAAAAACAGAGAAATTAAAAGCTACTTCTTCAGTAAGGGACACACAAATCATTTTGTTGTTGTTGTTCATGTTTTACAAAACAATACAACTTCTCACCCCACTGGACAACTCCACCTGGAATCTGAATTTTAATTCAAACCAGCATGAGTCAACATTAAAAGTAGCAGGAGCACAAGTTCCCAGGATATCTGTATATTTTAAGGCAGAAGGAACCTCAAGAAGAGCATTAGGTTTCATAATTTGTACAAAATCTTGTATATATGGCAGAATATTCTACAACTCTTGGCTCTGTGTTGGAAGAATCTCTAGACTATAACTTGGACTTTTTTTCAGATAGGCAGTGCAAGTTCAGTTGTTTGGCTCTGGATGTGAATCAGGTTTTTTCTGCTGGGTTTGTTGGAGCCAGGAATGCTCTTCAGAGGAACACATATAGTTTTTTACTGTGAGGAATTTTCTGTCACTTCAAAAAATGTGTTCTTTGCACACCCTCTTAGTCTTTCATTCCAGCCATTGGTACAGAGGAACCAATAATTCCGCTGGGTTTCAGCCAGTGTGGTGAATTTAATTTTCCAACACTGGACTGTCATTGCAGAGTTTCAAGGTAGTGTAACATGCCATAAA